>NC_051309.1:72031686-72334716 GCF_015220235.1 Choloepus didactylus
GTCCAGAGTTTGCTCCGGAGAATCTAAATGAGGACAAAATGCCCCAAGAACAACATTTTGGAGAATGCCATTTTGAAACACAACCTGGGAGCAAAGGAAGAAGACACCAGTCAGATGCCTTCCCAGCTGACACAGGTGTTCCATACACCATTGGCCGTTCTTCAGTGAAGTACCCTATTGTTGATGCCTTAGTTTGGACACTTTTATGGCCTTAGGACTGTAACTTTGTAACCAAATAAAGCCCCCTTTATAAAAGCCAATCCATTTCTGGTATTTTGCATAACAGAAGCTTTAGCAAACTGGAGCAAAGGGTCATATAAATGTGATGTTTCCTGCAGCAGCATTCCGATGTCCATCTTCAAACTTTCCAGAGGCCAGGAAGTAATTTTAGAAGAAGCAGAGGCCAGACCAATGGGTGGGTGTCTGGAGACCATAATGACATGATGATGTCATTGATGCTGGAGGCTTTCTGATCCCTGGATTTTAGCTATTGGTTTCAATAACATCAGTGTAGTAACTCTTCCTGGGCATCAGTTCTCTATTGTCCTGGGAATCATTCCTTGAGGCTTAGCCTATAGCCTGTATGCCCAGTCCTTCTGATAATTTTGAAATTACATGATTTCCTACTTCAAATTTCTCTCTGCTTAAAATGTCGTTCCTGCTCTGAAATCTGACTGATACAGTTGTTGGTCTATATAGAATGATATCAAGAAAAATTTTTGAGTAAAGTGTGAGCTGGAAAATGATAATTCAGTATGATGCTGTCTTAGTTTCCCAGAACTCCTGTAACAAAGTACTTCAAACTGGGTGGCTTAACACAATAGAAATTTATTGTCTCACAGATCTGGAGGGAAGTGGTCCAAACTCAAGGTGACAGCCACCCCAATATGATCTCATTTCAACTTGCCCAATTCCTTCTATTGCAGCCTTATTTCCAAATAAGGTCACATTCTGAGGTACTAGGAATTAGGACTTCAACACATCTGTTGGGTAGACACAATGCAACTTATAACTGAAACCATAAACACGTAATAGAAACAGTAAACAATACTGCACATTTTCAATGGGTGCTAACATATGTATTTTAATTCATGGGGGAAAAGATCTTGAATTATTCACAAAATAATTATTACCTTTGAGGATAAAGAAAGGCACATGAATTAGAAATGATGATTAAAGAAACTTTAGCCTGATCTGTAAAGTGTTTATTTTTTTCAAAAGGATAATGTGTTCACACATTACTGATGCAATTTAAAATTTTTTTGGAAATATCCTTGAATTAAATAAAAGCTTATCTTTGATATGGATATGAGTAGAGAAAAAGGTAGAATTGGCAAAAAAACATAGGGTTTTGTAGGGTCAGGGCCAAAGTAATATGGCTAAAAAGAAACTGTATTTATAGGCTCTTTAGAACTTTTCAGAAAGAGATGTTGATTTGATGAAAATGGGCCCAAAATTCATGAGAGCACAGAGGATAAACAATCTTACAAAGGTTCGAGCCAAAGTTTAGAGAATAATAGGAATTCACCAGAAAAAAAAAACTTTAGGAGAAGACATCCCAGGCAATTTGGAAAGACACAGTATAGAATGTTTCAGAAAACTTAGTGGTGTGATTGGAACTAGATTAACTGCAAGGGAGTAGAAATAATACAGAGAAGGAAGTAGCAACCAGATCCTGATAGTTCATTTCACTTTTATTATGTCAGACACCATGATTATCTCCACTGAACCTGCCACAGGTACGGGAACACAGAGATGAAAAAGACCTATTGAGAAGCTCATGGTCTTGTAGGAGATTCAGATGCAGAAACAGGTCGTTTTTACATACGGGTGGAAAATGCAGTAACAGGTGTTTGGCAGGGGTAATCTGGAGCACCAGCTTGAAGATTACAGGAAAATCTTCCTGGTGGGAAGTTACATTTGAACTGTGTCTTCAATAATGAGTAGGAAAAGTGAGTCAAGCTTTTTACTGAATTAAAGTTGGAGAGAGAGATGCTGCACCCAGACTAATCCTTCCTGATTACTAAGATCTTGTCCCTGAGATTCCTGCCTCTGAACAATGCCATTAGAGTACATTAGGGATTAGTAAGAGGGCCAACAGTTCAGGTGGCAGGCAGCGGTTTTCTTTATAAGGAAGTCAGGTTAGCTTAGAACAGCCCTCCAACTCTTGAGTTGCTTGCTGTGATCATGACTTGGTTTGATTCCTCTCAATCTCTTCTCTTTTATCAAATGGCTGGGAAGGATATTGTGGGGGCAGTTTCTCATTACCCTGGTTAATGAAACTTTTCTTGTCTAATCTTGTTTTTGGTAGCTGAAATAAATCTGACTTAAGGAGCATAAACCTAGGCTTAGAAAACCCAAGATGGTTAGTTAATGGAATTCTTGTACACACTTGAATACTCCTAATTTAATGAGAATAAAGTTTGGTTTACTCAACCATGAGTGACTACTGTGACAAATTTTAAGTGAAGACAATTAAATTTTTTGAGGAAACAAAATGTAAAAGTATAACAGAATTATTTTATTTTTAAAATTCGGTATAATAATTGTGACATAATTTGTCTTTTCTGAAATTCTTTGATTATTCACATAAACTCCAAATCTGAAATATCCTTCATATATTATGAAATGTTTCAAAACAACTTCTTCTGAAACTCCCCTAGGATTGGAGTTATGAAAATGAAAACCATTAAAAACCTTATTCACCTCAGTCATTAACAGATGGTACACATGTCATTTAAGAAAATGTCTGGCCAAAAATGGCCAAAAGCTATTTTATATTGAATCGAAATTGTGCTCCATTTTCATCTTCTGGTGAAGACTTGTTTTAAACATATACTTGAGGAATAGTCACATTCAGTGGTGTGCTGGTAAATAGCTAACAACCACCTCTGAGGAGTGGAGGAGTGGGAGCTGCTTTGTAGCATTTGTCAATTTCATTGTGTAAATATTTCCAGTATGGCCAATTTCAAGCTACCCACATGACATCACTATGTGAAAAAACATGTAGTAGCACCCTGCGATATAATATTTTCATCAAATAGAAACCATAGATGTAAATAACCTCAAGAGCATGGATACTGGTGAAATATAGTAAAATAATCAGGAAGTGATGAGTTTTGAGAATTTATCAGCTTTCATTTTTAATTATGGCTGGGTTTCACAAACTGGCTGATACAATTACTGAAGTTTTAACAGTTGTCTCTGCTGAGTTGGTGCAAGCCAGCTCCAGCACCCTGCTGCTGCAATTTTAAATATTAAAAATTTGCAAAGATTTTACAAATTTGGATATTTGAAAGGATAAGTTCCACAGAGAAGAGTCACTTAAGACTTCTATTTAATGGCAAAGGATACGGTGCAAGAAGCGAAAGAGTACAGATAAGCACTGGGCGACTGAGAGTTATGTAGGTGCAAGCTCTCCGAGGTCTTTATTCACACACATACATGTTTTGTCTCCAGATTGAGCCACCAAATCTGTGTGATCCATCTAAGCTTCCGGAGATCTCAAGGCAGAAGTTCATAGCAGGATATGCCACTTTTGGTCAGGTAATCAAACCAGGCTATATAACCATTTATGCTATTTGAAAGTTATCAGAAAACAAATTGGCCTTGAGGAGTGCCAGGGAATTTTCAGATTTTAAACAGCACATCATAAAGTCCACTGCCCTTATTTTGGCCAAGATTCAAGGCTAGTCATCTATGCAGTCTCAGAGGTAAAGGATAGGACTTTCCCATCCCAGCTGTAAGTGAACTGTGTCCTACCAAAAAAATCCAATAAAGAAAATAAAAAAGGATAATATATCAAATATCTACTGCCCATAAATGACTCCAGGTTCATTATTTGATATGGGAAAGACAAAGGAGAGTTGAGAATGTTCCCTGCTGCTATCTTACCTAGGTATGTTCTTGACCCAAGGAAAAGGGTGATTATATTTTCATTTCTGGCCAGGACAACTGCGACAGCTTTCTAACCTGACTCCCTCCTTCTCACTGTGTAGCACCCCATCCACCTTCCCAGCCCATTCTGTTTATCAAAGTTAAAGTAGTCTTCTCAAAGTGTATATTAGATCATTTCACTCACTCCTTTGCTTAGAAAACTCCAAGGCTTCCCACTGAAGTTAGAATAAAATCTAAGGTCTTCACTTTGGCTCGTAAAGCCCTACTTGACCTGGACCCAGCTCCCTCTTCCATATTATCTCCCGTGATTTCTCACTTACCCACTAGGCCCCTGTGTTCCCTTTGCCTGGATTTTTCTTCTTTGAGATCTTTGTATATGTTGACTTTTCATCATTTAAGTCCATCTCAAATACCACCCCTTTAGAGAGATTTTTTTCATACCTCCCAATCCAAAGCATTCCTTATACTATCTATTTTCTATCATATTACTATTTATTTCTTTTACTACACTTGTCACAATCTGAAATTATCTTATTTATGTGCTCATTAACAATCATTATTCACTAAATGTAGCATCCTTGAAAGCAGATACTACGTTTATACCTAACAGTTCTTGGAACATATTAGGTACTCAAAAACATGTGTAGAATAAATAACTGCAACCTGCCTGGGAGAGTGGGGAGAAAAAAGAAACACCATCTAGCCACATCTGGTTATGGATTAGCATAACATTGCTACACAAGTCATTTGATTCATACTTTAAAATGAAGAAAGAATAAAAGGGTAACCCCACAAAAAAACTGAAGGAAGACTGTTTCTCTTTTTAGTTTATTTTAGCTGCTTTTAAAAATTTTAGGTACTTTTTATTTTAGGCAATCACAAAAGGTAAATTATTTGTAGAGTCAGCACCACATACAACTGCACATTCACTGTAAGGACAGCTATTGCACAAAAGAAGGTAAACAAATGACAAAAGAAGGACATGAAGAAATGATACATAAATAATTTGCAGCTTTAAAAATTATTTTTCATTCTAATTAAATTTTGGATCTGAAGTCTATGAGGGTAAACTTAAGAAAAAGTTACAACTTATCAAATATGATAAAGAATGATTTTAAGCAAATAATTTCTCCCCTGGTCTTCTGTTTCATGATCTATAATTTGAGAGATGTGGTCTAGCAAATATCTGATATTCATTCTCAACTACAAGATTCTAAGATTTTGTGAGTTCACAAACTCTCTCACATATCAGTAAAAAAAGAAAGGACATTACTTGTCTCACTTACTCCAGTTTAAAAGAATGCAATAATTTTTAAAGTCCATGATAACATTTGGTAATTCCAGCATACAAGATATATAATATTTTTTAATTCTGAAAAACAAATTAAGTTCAATTCTGAATACAATGGCGACATAAATCAGAACCAGACTATGAATACAAACACTGTAATATTTGGACTTATTTTCTTTATTTTTCTTCTTGTCCCCCATGTAAAATAGACAAATGAATAAATGGAGAATGTTTTAGATATAATAAAATATTGATAAGGACCTTTATACATTTGTATATAAGAAAAAGATTTGTTTACCAAAAGACAACAGAACAAGCTTTTGAAGCAATGGATAAGAATGCTTCATTCTTTTCCATTCCAGGGTTACTTTACTTCAGATGCCAATCTTGGAGGCATCCAATCACAACAAGCAGTCACTCATGTATATACACCTGGCTTATTCTTTACCACATCCATCACCCCAGCTTACTATTCCAATGAGATGCCAGATATTTCTAGAGTCAGGGTAAGCTAGTGGACCTCTGAAATCATTCTAGAAGAAGAAGAGAAAGAAATGTTTCTTGCTCTGTAGCAAGAATTTCCTTTTACCTCTTCTCTGGATTTATCAGTAACCCCTGGGTGCTGAAATCAAGACAAGCTTCTTTGGGCTTCCAAACATGGAACCCTTTGGGTCTATGCAAAACCCAAGTCACATACAAATCAGAATATATTGCCTAGAGCTGCCACATATTGGGCTGGGCAGACTGGAATTTGACTTTATTATGAGTCCAGTATTGCATATGTAGAGGGTGATTTAGCTGAACTGAGCATTACTCTGAACCTAAGTTTTCATGAAAGAAACTTTTGAGGCAGGGGTGACTTGAACACATGCTAAATCTCTGTTGCATCTTGGGATAAGAAGGGAGCAGCATTCCAGGTCTTCACATTGCCCAGAAAATAGACTTATTTTATAAACTTCTAAGTATTAACCTTTGTATGAATTCCTAAACTGAAAACTCCATTAGCTCAGGGATCGTGTTCATCTCTGCATCTGGGCTGGTGCCTGGTTCAGAAAGGGGAGTAATACATATTTATTAAGTGGATTGAAATAAGCTTCTATGTGGAAATCATTACCACAAAAATTTATTTTATGTTGATAGAGATTTCTATTTAATAGTACTTCAGGAGAAAATGATTTGATGACGTATCTAAATGTACCTGACAAGAGTCAGCTTCTCCTGGCGTAAATCCAGCACACAGCATTGTGTCAGTCACCAGGCCAGAAAATGCATATAGAGCATTGCAAGTTTTATTGTCAATGATCTTCACAACAACTTGTTGAAGTGTCAATAGAAAGCAACTTCCAGGCAATGAATGATGCATATTACAGGGATCTTAGCCTTGTTTGTTGGGACAAAGAATGTTTATGGAATAAAGCAGATTCTTGTGGTCATCAAGAGTCAGGCCAGTCCCAGGCTAGACTGGGCTCTTTTGGATGTTTATTACAGCTGATTGCCTCATGCATAATTCCAATTTTTCTCACCTACATACCCAGGGATATTTTAGAAATTGAAAATGAATGCCAGGCTTCTGGTCCTGCCATTTGGCAAAAGTGGTTTTTGTTAGATCTGGGCCTTGAGCCCTGGGACCCTCCCCCACTCCCTGTTTTGCAAAACCAGGCTGCAGATCAGACCATGCTTCACGTTGCTGCCCCCTCCCTTTCCCCATTTTTGTGCCAGGTTCTTTGTTCTTGCCCATCACTGTCACCCCTCCCTTTCCCTCACAAATTTATTCCCTCCCTCACCTCTCCTGTTCAAATGCACAAACCAGGTATTGCCAAATTTACTATAAACTATATGTAACCCCCTATTGGCCAAAGTTCATATACCTTACACCGTGTAACCTCCTGATTGGCAAAAAGCCTTTTAAAAAAAATACCACCACCCGACTTTGCGCTTTCCCCTTGGCGCCTAGCTTTTCTGCCAGCAGGGGCCGCCCTGAGACTTCTCTCAAACAAAACTTTTCTATGTGACCTGCCCATTTGGCTTTGTTGCCTTTCTTTCGAACCAAACTACCTTACAGTTTTCTTTTTGATATACTTACTGAATGATTAATTGCATGAAAGAGTGATTGATTGATTGTTTAAATAATTATTCCCATGAAGCTATTAAGTTTTTGCAAAACACTTACCATTCATATAAAGTGTTCCCCATCCTGCAACTACAACACTGTCATTTTCTTAGAGTTTCATTTTGGCTTCTGGAAGACAGATCCTATGAATGCCCTTTGTAAAGGAAACTTCCTCAGCAAGTTGCACAAAAGCAGTATCATCATGAACCACAGTACCACAATAATCTTCATGAAAAATAATATTTTGTGCTTGTCTTATATATAGTTTATTTGCTACAGTTCCTAAGTTGACAGTTCAGTCTTCTTTTATTATTTTTCCTAGAGAACACAATTTAATTAGAACACACTCAGTTTCTGGGCTATAGCATTGTTCTTAGTGGTCATTATCTCATAATGGTAAGTTATGAGTCTCCCAAACAACACTGCACTATAAAGCACTTAAATTCTTATTTTAAAAAATATCTTTGACATGGGGATGTTATCAAATTTTTAGTCACACACACAAAAAATAGTCCTGCCACCCTTCCACAGCTAAAGTGACTTATGTGTTCTTCCTCCTAATCAAGCCCCATCAAGTTTCTGAACAAGTTTTTTTTGAATGCAATTTTTTGAGATATATTCACACACCATATAATCCATTCAAAGTATGCAATTAATACTCACAGTATCATCCTATAGTTGTGCATTCATCATCATAATCAATTTTAGAACATTTTCATTTCTCCAAAAAAAAGAAAATAAATAAAATTAAAAAGAATATTCAAAACATCCCATATCCCTTATTACCCCCTATTATTTATTTATTTGTGTCTTTATTTTATTACTCATCTGCCCATACATTGGATAAAGGGAGTGTCAGTCACAAGCCTTTCACAATCACATGATCACATGATAAATGCTGTATAGTTATACAATCATCATTAAGAATCAAATCTACTGGATTACAGTACAACAGTTTCAGCTATTTCCTTCTAGCTATTCTGATACACTAGAAACTAAAAAGAAATATCTATAATGTGTAAGAATAACCTCCAGAATGACCTCTTGACTCTATTTGAAATTTTTAAGTCTCTGAAACTTAGTTTCATTTCTTCTCCCCCTTTTTGTCAAGAAGGCATTTTCAGTCCCATGATGCCAGGACCAGACTCATCCCTGGGAGTCATGTCCCATGTTGCCAGGGAGCGTTACACCTCTGGTTCCATGTAGGTGGGGAGGGCAGTGAGTTTATTTGCAGAGTTGACTGAAAGAGAGAGGCCACATATGAGCAACAAAACAGGTTCTCTGGGGGTGATTCTTAGGCATAATTATAAGTAGGCTTAGCTTCTCTTTTGCAGGTATAAGTGTCATAATGGCAAACCCCAAGATCAAGGGCCTGACTTATTAAATAGAGAGTTCCTAGTGCTTGAGAGAATTATCGAGATATTCTCTCATGATCTTGGCCACATTACTTCACTTTTCTGAGCCTTAGTTTCCTCATCTTTAAATAGCTTATATTATAACTTCTATGAAGATTTATCATGACAATTAAGTAAAATGATATAGGTGAAGCACATAATGCCAGGCCAAGATAACTATTTAGAAAATGTTAATTGCTTCCATTCACTGTCCTCTTCTTTCCCAAATTTAAATGCCTTCACTGCTCTTTGATTATGCTGGTGATTGCAGATTTCATATGGTCTTGGTGAACCACCACACATTTAGGTTTAGAACCCAAAGGCCATCTGAAATAGGTTTGTACCCGGCATCCTACACTTTATTCAAACTTTTGAACTTACTTTGCAAAACAGTGAGCTGCAGATAATAACCACCACCTGCTGTTCAGAGAGGCTCCACAGTGGCATTGTCTGTTCCACTGCATGCTGGCCTGCAGTGGTCATTCCCCTGCAAGAACATCTCTTCCTCTCAGAATCTGTTTGTCTGCTATGATAGTGTTGGCCAGTTGTCTTCCACAACCTGAGAAAGGATTTATTTACACAAGACCAGGTATCTTTGATTATGCTTTATAAGTAACACATCCAAAAACATTTTTTGAAAGCCTTCAGTGATTTCCTGCATCTCCTAAGCAATGCTTCCTACCATGATACCTCATTCTGTCTTGGTTTTGGTGACTACTACTTATCCTTCTTTCCAGTCTCAAGCATCTTTAAACCACTAACTTTTATGTGTCTACTTGCATATAATTCTCATTTCCCCAAGTAGGTTGCAAAATTCTTGAAGATGGAGACTAATGTCTACATTTATAGGGCATATGCAGTGCTAAATGTAAGGCACCATATGGATAATAGCTGTTCCATGAATATCTGTTGAGTGAATGAATGCCCTGATGTATCTTATGGGCAACATGACACTCTAAAGAGAATTTATTTCCAAGTTGCAGTGTTGTTTCAATCTTATAATAAATGTGTTTGATATAGTCAAGCTTTTTACTTTCTTGTTAGACAAAATTGTCCAGTTTTGCTTCAATTCTTCTTTTTCCAGTTATCCATTTATGATATTCTTTACTCATGATTCCATTCTTTTACCCTTATTCTTGCAATCTCCATACTCAACGACCAAGAAAACCCTAAATTGGCTTCTTGTCATGAAAACATGACAAAGGTAGTGGTAGGGAGGAAAAATGCTTTAACTAGGACTCTTTACCCCTTTGTTTATAACAGCCTACCCTTTCTAGCATATAGTCATGCCTCCAGTTTAACCCTCACTCTTCAGATAAAGACTATTGACCCTTCCACTACTCAGTCACTGCTAGGAGTGCTGGAGTTTAGTAAAGCTATTCTTTCCTAAACAAATTCCTGAAACTCTTGGTTCATTTTTTTTAGCACATTTTTAATAGTACAGAAAAGAGTGGAAATAAGCAAAATACCCGTAAGTTTAATGGAAGCAAGAACTGCATTTCAGGATTCCATGCTACCTTTAAACATCTGATGTAAAATAGCTTCAATTTCAGCCCCCATGCTATCCCTCTTTGCTAGAGGAAACTGGCATGTCAGCTGTAGTCGTACATACAAATCAATGGGATCAAAACTAGAAACAACAAAAATGTTCTAGTGTGGTGCTTCTTGATTCTTTAGATGTTTTGTGAACATACAGAATTTCCCTCCTTTTAATTATCATACTTCATACATTAAAGAACAATACATAGATATTGTCCCAGTGTGTATAAAGTTCAAGGGTTCCTAAAAATCTAACTGGTTTAGAAGTACGGTTCATAGAAGGAGATGTAGACCATAAACTAGATATCAGAATCTTTCAAACATGTATGAGAAAGAGAACTGGCCAAGAAAGTGATTGGCATGAAATATATTTTTGTAGCCAAATTGTTTTTAATTTATATATACAAATTATTATTATACAATATTGTAATATTGTATTATAATACAATAACAACTAATTTTTTTTTTTTTAGAAAATTGCCTTTATTCTATTAATAGTTGGAAAAATTAACTGGTACAGAAAAAAAGTTGAGTTGGCGAGAAGACAACTGGGAGGCACTAGCAGGTTGCTGAGACCAACTTAGCCCAGTGGGTGGCGAAAGCCAACAAGCCATTCCTGAGACATTTTTTTTTTCTAGTAATTTACTTTTGAGGAAGATTCTTTGGAGGTTTTTTTATTTTTTTTTGGTCTGTACATAGGTAGATTGATTGGTTGGCTGGTTGTCAGAGTTATTTTGTTTTGGGATCCCAGACCCAGAAGAGATGCTGGCAATTACACCATTATAAGTGCCCTCTCCTTTTATCACTTGTCCTTCAAAGAAATATTTAAACAAATATTATCTTAGAAGATTCATTTTGCTCCACAGCCACTGCAAAGAGAGGTCTCTCTCTCAGGCCGTATATGTACTCTTAAATATAGGTACTAATATCAAATAATACCCTGTTTTGGTTAAGTGATTAGCAATTCATACATCTTGAGAGCAATTGGGCTTTTGATTCACCTTAAAAATAAACCACATGGTTTCTGAGTGCTAATTATAGACTTTGAAAATTATAATTTCCTGAACTGAAATAATGTGTTGTCCTGGAAGTCAGATATCTATTTGCAATCTAAAATAAATGTTAGTTTCCTCTATCTTCTCCTAGGCCTTACCCAGATATGATTGCTAGATTTTGAAAACAGGAAATGAAATGGCAACCAGTGCAAATGAGGGCCAGATGCCAGATTCTGTCTAATAATTTCCATAGGTGATTCTGAGGGAAAGTTAGGGTTTAGAACTACTCCATAAATTATCTGAAGGATTTTGTAATTTCTTATAAATGTGTATGTAAGAAAACTATTAGAAAGGGCTGAACCAAAGTCATTTAGAGAATAATGATCTTTCTGGATTATTAATTTCTGAGTTAATCCAAGAAATAGAAGCTAAACAATGAATAAATGGCTTGGGACACAGTGAAACTAATTTCATACCACTTGAATGAGGGATTATAATAGTTGTCTTCCAGTTGAAGTTATCTGCAATATTATCAAAGATTATACTGGTTCCTAAACTAGAATCCTAGAGCAAACCCATCTTCCAAATCAACTCCTGTAACCTTTACAAGAGAGTTTGAGTGTCCCTTTTTACTCTACAAGTAGTCCAGTTCACCTAATTAAGCTTAAGGTAATGCAAGCAGGACTAGCCTTGTATCTGAAATAGAAGGTAGCCTTCCATGTAGGAAAAATTTGAGGGCCAATAATTTTCCCAAATACATTCTTCTCAAGCAAGGGTGCCTGCAGTTGTCCCCTCTGTAATACTCTTTTTCATTAAGGCAATATATCCCAGAAGGGACCTGTTAAAATCTAAACTATATTTAGGAATGATAACTAAATAAATTATCTGTGTCCACTAACATATTGACAGGGCTTCTATTTCACAAAGCTTGATTTGCAAAACTAAGAGCATTCTCCTTAAAGAATTTACGTGAAGAACCCTAATATTTAATGACTTGAGGCAAGAGAAGAACAGAAAGATCCAGACTATACAGTTTTCCTGGAAACACATGGCAAGCAAGACACTAAGGGCTATTCCCCATCCTTCTGGAGGGAGTGTTCCAAAGAGTAGGCAAAAACAAAGGAGAGTAGGTCATGTACAAAGAAAAGGCAGAATTGGCACTGAAACAGGCAAACTGTATTATTGTACAGGGTAATATATTTCAGAGTAATAAAACTCAGAAAAAATCATGATAGAATAGAATAATAAATATTAAAATCTGGGTTTGAGCCCAGCTATTCTATTTAAAAATTTATGATATGGGGCAAGTCATTTGACTTTTCTAAGCCTCAGCTTCCTGCATGTGAAAATAGGCATAGTAATAAAAGTTGCCCTCCCCAGCACAAATGACTATTGTGAGGATAAAATGAAATAATTGATGTCAAACTTCTTTGAAAACATTTAATGATTACAAAATGTAAGGATTTATTTTTCAGAAAAGTAAAAAAGAAATTGGAAGATCAAGCTTTATGAGTGTAATATTAATAAAAGTTCTTAATGTAAGGTCAAGTTTCACTCATTTGACTATTCTTGGCTAGCTACTATGAAAAGAGGCATTTGTAGAAAGTCCATCCCTACTTATCCATCATAGCTCAGCAAGCAATAGTAAAATTGAACAATAAGAGTAGGGATTTCTACAGTTTGATGTGTGTTAACTAAAGGATGTGTCTACCAACTCAACAACAAACCTGTTACATAAGCTTCTTTATTAACAATGAATGTTGGCATCAGAGTATCGAGTATTTCAGTCTTGCTCGTAACCCCATAGTTGATGATAAAACTTGTTCTGATTTGCTACAGCTGCCATTATGCAAAATACCAGAAATGGATGGGCTTTGAAAAAGGGGATTTATTATTACAAGTTTACAGTCCAAAGGCCATGAAAATGTCCAAACTGAGGCATCAATAAGAGTATACCTTCACCGAAGAACAGCCGATGGCGCCTGGAACACCTCTGTCACCTGGAAAGGCACATGGCTGGTGTCTGCTGGTCCTTTGCTCCCAGGTTGCATTTCAAAATGACATTCTCCAAAATGTCTCCGGGCTTGTCTCTCTTAGCTTCATCAGCTCCTGTACATCTAAGTGTCTGGATCCTCTCTTAGCTTCTCCAGAGCAAACTCTGGGCTGGCATCTCTTAGCTTAGCATCTTCAAACATCCTTCTGTTTGCATCTCCAAGCATCTCTAAGCATCAGCAAGCATCTCTTGGGGCTTTTTTTGTCCTTCTTCACTCTGTGTGAGCCCCCTTTAAAGGACTCCAGTGAACTAATCAAGACAAACTGTGAATGGGCCGGGTCAAATCTCCATGGAAACATTCAATCAAGAGGTCACACCCTAAACAGAAAGATTAATAAATCTGCCCCCACAAGATTGCATCAAAGAATATGGCTTTTGGGGGGATATAATATATCCAAATCACCACGTAACTCATAGAGTGTATCAAGGAGGCATCTGATTCAAAAAACATAATAAACTTCTGTATCAAATAAAGAGAAAAGTATTATATTGAAATAAAATAGTAAATAGATGAACAAATTTCCATGAAGAAATTTAATATTTATGTCAATTATTTGTCAGTTTTTAAAACTAAAAGTAGACTTAGTAGGTAAGGATGAAATAAAAATATAGTCCATACTGACCAATTGCCACAAAATGAACCAGGAGACCAATAGTTATTCCCATGACTGCCAACACTCCAAGCATAATAGGGATCATTACACAAAGTGGCAAAAATCTTCTCCCAGAACATTCTGGGTCACAAAAGGGGGAAACAAGTCTAAAATCAGATGATATTCATTCTAAAATCTACTTGACTCTCCTTCAACTGATAGAACATGATTTATCATATATGCATTAGTCCCTTAGGGTAGATTAAAGCCTAGGAGCCTTAAATATTTAAAGAGCATAGAACCTAATGCTCACTTATTTAACAAATCATATTTGAGCAGCTACTATATGTCAGATACTGTGTTAGCTGCTGGGGATACAGCAATGAGTAAAATAGACATGGTTCCAGCTCTCATATTGCGGAGGAGAAATTGATTTGTTATTTTCATTTATCTAAAGCAGTCTATAAAACACTAGATGTGGTATGATTGTATTTTTGCAAATATGCACTATAAACTATAAGCATATTATGTGTATGGACAAGTAAAGATTTGTAAACACAATTAAATATGTAATATAACATAATTGTATATATTTAAGTATGGAGGGAACATTAAGATGTCAACAGTTGTTATCACTGTGTTGTGAAATTAAGGGTAGATTATTTTTCTTTTTTGGTTTACTTCTTTCTTAACTATATGTTGGAGACTGAATCATTTTCCCCACAAAGGGTGTGTTTAGGTACAACCCTTAGTCCTGTGGATGTGAATCCATTTGTAAATAGGACCTTTGAAGATGTCATTAGTTAAAGTGTGCCCACACTGAATGACGGCAGGCCTTTTAAGCAAATTGGATACAGAAGATATCACAGGAAGAAGCAGAAAGTCAAAGGAATTTGGAGGAGAAAGAAGACATTCTCATGTTCATTGCCACATGACTTAAAAGAAAAGGTAAAGGATGACTGGCAGCCCGTCCCAGAATGCCACAGTCTTCAGGGAGAAAATATCACTTTGCTGATGCCTGGATTTTGGACTTCTATCCTCAAAACCGTGAGACAATAAATTCCCACTGCTTAAGCCAACCCATTGTATGGCATTTGTTTTAGCGGATAGGAAGTTAAGATACCGTATGTTCTAATTTTTCTACAATGATCACAGTTTCTTATCAAAACCAATTGACTGGATGACAAAAATTCAGAAAATATAGTGGCATGTCATCATAGAGATAGGGCAGTCTAAGGCTAGCTTTTGGGTTAGGGCTAGGGTTAGGTCTTTTGGCCACTCTCAATCTGATGTACACAAGGTTGAGACACTATATTTTGAAAGGCATGAGGTCATGGAATTGCCTATTCAGAGGAAGAGCTGTCAAAGAAAATTCCTTGTTTCAAATATAAAGATTATCCAAAGGATATCTAAAGATAACCTTAAAAACCATCAGCCATTTCCTCAGTCTCTTTATTTCCTTTTGCATTAGCCTAAACAAACCTTGCAGAGCAGAAGAGTTTGTAGTCAGGGGATATATTGTCAGATTAGATATTCCTTATGCATAAAAGAGTCTTTTTGTTCTTATTCCTTCCAGAACCAATCAATCTTTAGATAGATAAATTCTGTGTTTTTTTTAAATATTACCTTATGCCACAAGTGTGCAACTCCACCCAGTATTATTTCCTCTCTATTTTGTTTTCTATTCTTAATCCTCCTCTTCCTTACATATCTTTGTCTCCTTTGATGACTTGTTAATTAAGATTTCCCAGAACCAATCTTATTAGTCAAAGCTCTTCAAAGCAACTCTTTATTTCATAAACATTCTGGGCATGCTTTCATACCAGAATTCTGCAACAATAGTAACAGCAAAATCTATTCAGGAACAGTGTTTCTTACGTTAGATGAATCATACTTGAAAAGGAGTATGAAATTAAAGTAATTAATATCAATACTTATAACTCCATTAATATCTGATAGAGTCTCTCTTCTAATGATTAGAAGAAGTGCATTCTGAGAATGAGGTCTCAAAATTTGTTTTGGATTAGCTGGTTAAAACTTATCCTGATACTTACCTGGCAGGGGAAATACCATGATCACAAAGGTGGTTTTCCCAGGATGAGGCTTATCCACAGCACTCTGGATGTGCTGAGCCCTGCTATTTCCCCAAATGTGGGAAACTCAACTGCATAATTTGTGGTAGAGGGGAACTGCGTTCACAATCTCCCCTGGAAATAAAATAAAATAAAATAAAATAACAAAAACAAACAAACAAAAAACTTATCCTGGTAGCTCAGTCTATCTGAGGCAATGCAGACATTACATAGTGATTCGAAAATGGCTGATATGGTTTCTATACAAATCATTACTACTTTACAGCTTATAACAGGTTTTTCTCTGAAATCCCCCTTTGGATGCTCTGAAAGTTTCTAAAGCATAAGTACTATTGTCTATGGCCTTCAAATGACTTCTTTTCTCCATCATTATGACTTTCTTCCTGAAAGAAAACAATTAAGGAGATTCTTTAATATCTAAAGAATCACAGTAGGCCTACTGTTAAACAAGAACTTAATAATGAGGCAATTTTAAAATAAATTTATGACTTACAACTCTTCCTTTATTAAATGTGATGCATGGACTCTAAGGATTGATTATTATTTTAGAATAAACCTGAACTCATGTTTCAGACTCTCTAAATTATCTAAAAAATGAACCATCCCTGGAACAATTTACTATTTCATTTGCCAAATTAATTTTTAATAAAAGCTTTATTTATTAAATAAATATTTAATTTATTTATTTATTTATTTATTTATTATTTAATAAATAAATATTTAAATTAATTTATTTATTAATAAAATTAATAAATGCCTTTTTCTGTACAAGTGCGAAATACAGCTTTTTATCCTTTTGGCATTACAGGCTATAAAATTCTTTGGAAATTATATTACTGATTTGACTGGAAGTTTAAAAAAAAGGAAATGGAACCATACTAGAGGTCTGACATATGACAAGGAATGTAGCCACAATTCAAGATTCAGCACAGAGGACAAAATTACCCAACAGCACCCATTCCTCTAGCTTCAAGACCACCTTGTACAAACACAATTAAGGGCTGGTAAATGAGTTACAATATTCTTTCTCTTTTTTCTTCTTTTACAAATTTTACAAGTATAACCCCCATTTAAAATTTTTCTTCAGTTTCTACATTTGACAGATGATACAGCCATAACATGGGAGGAATAATGGACCAAAATTTATAAAATAAAGTTTTATAACTTGCACAACTAAGTGATGATAATGTGAAATGTTGATTGATTATCATGGATAGAACATATGCTATGTGAAATTAGGAACCCCCTACTTTATAAGTCAAGACCTCGATCTGGAGACTTGCTCTTGTGAAACTTATGGTTGTGAAGGGTAGGGTAAGCCCATCTATAATTATGTCTAGGAGTCCACCTCCAGAGAACCTCTTTTGTTGCTCAAATGCAGACTTTCTCTCTCTAAGTCCAACTCTGCAAACAAATTCATCACCTCCCCACCAACATGGGACTGGACCCCCCAGGTGGGTGAGTCTCCCTGGCTACATGGGACATGGATTCTGGAAATGAGCCTGATCCTGGCATCAAGGGGTTGAGAATGACATTTTGATCAAAAGGGGGAAAAGAAAGGCAACAAAATAAGGTATCAGTGGCTAAGAAATTTCAAATAGAATCAAGATGCTGTTCTGGAGGTTAATCTTATGCAAACTTCAGCTAGCTATCCCCAAAGACCACAGTATGATAAACATAATTCGACTGTAGTCCCAAAAAACCCTAAAGAATACCCAGGTCCTTATCTGAGACTCTATAAAAGTTTCATTCACTAGATTTATTTTTCAGAAATTCAATCCTCCAGAGAGTCCTATGCCAGTTAAGTCCCAACACCCAGAGGCATCAGCCTCTTCAAGAACATCAACCAGTCATGTTCCCTTTTTCCACAAAGCCAGCACTCCTTTTCAACATGAATAAGTTAGGATGGTCACTGCCTAGACATCCCTGAAGATTGGGAAATTAATTAAACTAGACTAAGGGGTAGCAACAGAAAAGATAGAATTTAACAAAGGAATATGAATACTGAACCTCTATATAGTTTTCTTTTAGGGTATTAGAATAGCTAGAAGGAAAGACCTGAAATGGTGGAACTGTAAGCCATAACATTCTTTGAAATTTGCTATATAGCTACTTGTTAAATCATAATTTGAAAGTTTTCACCTTTTTGTATATATGATATATTTTACAATAAGGAAATAGTGGACACTATGCTACTGTAACCCATAACATTCTTGGAAATGTTCAAAGATATAATGGCAGAAAAATACCCAAATTTATTAAAAGACATGAGTATACACATTCAAGAAATCCAATAAACCCCAAACCGAATAAATTCAAAGAGAACAACACTCAGACATATAGTAATCAAATTGTCCACTGCCAAGGACAAGGAGAGAGTTCTGAAAGCTGCAAGAGAAAAGCACCAAGCTATGTACAAGGGAATCCCAATAAGATTGCTGCCAATTTCTCATCAGAAACTGTGGAGGCAAGAAGGCACTGGTACAAAATATTTAAAGTGTTGAAAGAAAACAATTGTCAACCAAGAATTTTTATATTTGGCAAGACTTTCTTTGAAAAATAAGAGCAGGATTAAGGCATGCCCAGATAAAGAAAAGCTGAGGGAATTTTTCATCACTAGACCTGTGTTACAAGCAATGCTAAAGGAAGTTCTTCAGAACAAAAGGAAACAACACTAGACAGTGGATCAAACTAGCATAAAAAAATAAAGACCTCCAGTAAAGGTAACCACATGTGTAATTATAAATGCCAGTAGAGTTGTATTGTATCATTGGTTATGTAATTTCACTTCTTGCTTCATACAGTTGCTAAAATATAAGTGCATAAAATATGATAAGTTGATGGCTTTGGACATAAAATGTACAAAGATATAATTTGTAACAAGTACAAAAAAAGGTGAGAGACAGAGGGTATAAGAACAGTGTATGTGTATGTTACTGAACATAAGTTTATATCAAATAAAATATGATTGTAATAAATTTGGGATGTTAAATTTTAACTCTGTGTTATCACAAAGAAAATATATGAAAAAACACATTCAGAAAGGAAAGAGAAGGGTCTCAAAATGGTACAATAAAAAAATCAAATAAATATAGAATTAGGCATTACCAGAAGAATTGAGGTTCACAAAAGGTATAAGACTTACAAACACAATGTAGCAAAATGGCAAAAGAAATCTTTCATTACAGTAGTTATTTTAAATGAATTAAACTCCCCAGTCAGAATGCAGAGATTGGCAGAATAGATAAAAGTGCATGAACCAACAACATGCTCCCTACAAGAGATTCTCCATAAATTCAAAGACGTATGTTGAAAGATAAAGGATGGAAAAATATGTACCATGCAAGTAGCAAACAAAAGAAATCTGGAGTAGCTATACAAACATTTGACAAAATAGACTTTAAGTCAAAAACTTTATTAGGGAAAAAGTAGGTCACTACTGAAAAAGATATCAATTCAACAAGAAGTCATAACAATTATAAATATATATGGTCCTATTGGTAGAGCCTCAAAATGTATGAAGCAAATAATGACAGATATGAAAGGAGAAATAGATGGTTCTGCATTAATAGTAGAAGATTTCAATAACACTTTCAATACTGGATAGAATATCTAGACAGACGATCAATAAGGAAATAGAGGACTTGAATTATACTCTAAACAAACTAGACCTAACAAGTATATAAAAAACACTTTACTCAACATCAGCAAAATATATATTACTCTCTAGTACACATGGATCATACTCCAGGATAGACCATATGGTAGGTTACAAAACAAGTCTTGAGATATTAAAAAATATTGAAATCAGATAATATATCTTCTCTGACCACAATGAAATGAAGCTAGAAATCAATAACAGAGGGAGAAATGGAAAATTCACAAATATGTGGTAATTAAATCATGTAGTCTTAAACAACCTATAGTTCAAAGAAGAAATCACAGGAGAAATTAGAAAAATGAGGTAAATAAAATTAGAAATTGAGGTAAATAAAAATGAAAACACAACATATCAAAACTTATAGAAGGCAACAAAAGGCAGTGCTCAGAGGCAAATTTATAGCTCTAAATGCTACATTGGAAAAAAAAAAGGATCTTAAATGAGAACTGCTACCACAAAACCAGAAGATCTAGGAAAAGAAGTACAAACTAAACCCAAAGCAAGTAGAAGAAGGAAATAACAAAGATCAAAGTGGAGATAAGTGAAATAGAGAATATAAAAACAGTGGAAAGAATCAACAAAACCAAAACTTGGTTCTTTGAAAAGATCAATAAAATTGGCAAACTTTAGCTAGACTGATAAAGAAAAAACAAAGAGGACACAAATAACTAAAATCAGAAATGAAAAGGGGGACATTACCACTGACACCATAGAAATAAAAGGACAATAAGAGAATACTGTGAAAAACTGTATGTCAATAAAATGGAAAACTGAAATGAAATAGATAAATTCCTAGAAATACACAAAGTACCTACATAGACTCAAAAAGAAATAGATCTCAGCAAATTAATAACTGGTAAAGAGACTGACTCTCTAATCAAAAACCTCTCAACAAAGAAAACCCGAGAATCAGATGGCTTCCCAGGTGAATTTTACAAAACATTCAAGAATTAATACCTATCCTGCTCAAAGTCTTCCAAAAAAATTGAAGAGGATGGAACATTCCCTAACTAATTCTATCAGGCCAACATCACTCTCATATGAAAGCTACATAAACATGACACAAGAAAAGAAAACTACAACACAATATCCCTTATGAATATAGATGCAAAAATTATCAACAACATAACCAACCAAATCCAACAGCATATCAAAAGAATTATACACCATGATCAAGTGGGATTCATCCCAGGTATGCAAGGGTGGTTCAACATAAGAAAATCAATAAATATAGTACACTACATTAATAGAACAAAGGGAAAAAAGCACATGATCATCTCAATTGACACAGAAAAGACATTTAAAAAAAATCCAGCACCTCCTCTTGAGAAAAACACTTAGAAAACTAGGAATGATAAAGGGCATCTGAAAAACCCATAGCTAACATCATACTCAATTGTGAAAGACTGACAATTTTCTCCTAAGATCAGGAACAAGACAAGGATGCCCACTATCACCAGTGTACTGGAAGTTCTACCTAGTACAATTAGGCAAGAGAAAGAAATAAAAGGCATCCAAATTGGAAAGGAAGAAACTAGTCCTTCCCTACTTGTAGATGAGATGATCCTACATACAGAAAAATCCTGAAAAACCCACAACAAAGCCACTGGAACTAATAAACAAATTAAGCAAAGTGGTGGGGAACAAGTTCAACATGCAGAAATTAGTATTGTTTCTATATACCTGTAACAAGCAACCTGAAGAAGAAATCAAGAAAAAATCCATTTAGAATAACAGCTAAAAGAATATAATCTAGCAATAAATCTAACCAAGAATGTAAGGGACATGTACACAGAAAACTACAAGACATTGCTAAAAGAAACCAAAGAAGACCTAAATAATTGGAAAGGCATTCCCTGTTCTTGGATTGGAATATTAAATATTGTTAAGACATCAAATTCCACCCAAAAGGATTTACAGATTCAATGCAATCTCAATCAAAATTCTAATAGCCTTTTTTGCAGAAATGGAAAATCCAATCATCAAATTTATATGGACAGTTAAGGAGTTCCAGTAGCCAAAGCCATCTTGTAAAAGAAGAAAGAAGTTGTGGGACTCAAACTTCATGATCTTAAAACTTATTGTGAAGTCACATCAATCAAAATAACATGGTGCTAGCCCAAAAACATACATGTTTACCAGAGGAATCAAATTGAGAGTTCAGAAACAAACCCTCATGCCAATTTCCAATTGATTTTTGAAAAGTGCCCCAAGTCCACAAAAAGTGGAAAGAATGGTCTCTTCACCAAATGGTACTGGGAAAACCGGATACCCATGTGCAAAATAATGAAGGTGGACACTTACACCATACACAAAAATCAACTCAAAAAGGACCACAGACTTCAATATAAGAACCAGTACTATAAAAGTCCTAGAAGAAAACAGGGATGAATCCTCATGACCTTGTGTTAGGCAATGGTTTCTTAGAAATGGCACCCACAGCACAAGCAACAAAAGAAAAAAAAATAGATAAGTGGGACCTCTTCAAAATTAAACCTTTGTGCTTCAAAGGAATTTGTCAAGACAGTGAAAAGGCAGCCTGCTCAATGGGAGAAAATATTTGGGGACCACATATCTGCTAAGGGGTTATTATCCAGAATTTATAAAGAAAACCTACACCTCAACAATAAAAAGACAGACAACCCATTATAAAAATGAGCAAAAGACTTGAATAGACATTTCTCCAAAGAAGATATACAATGGCCAAAAATCTCAACATCATTAGCCATCATGAGAAGGCAGATCAAAACCTTATTGAAGGATCATTTCACACACAGAGAATGGCTACTACTTTGAAAAAGAAAAAAAAAAACATAAAATTACAGGTATTGGAGATGCTGTATAGAAATAGGAACACTCATTCAATTATTGGTGGGAATGTAAAATGGTGAAACTGCTGAGGAAGAAAGTTCGGTGGTTCCTCAGAAAGATAAGTACAGAATTTCCATATGACCCAGTAATTCCTCTTCTAGCTATAGAACCTAAAGATTTGAAAGCAAGGACTCAAACAGATATTTGCAAACCAATATTCATAGCAGCATTATTCACAATTGCCAAAAGATGGAAGCAACTGAAGTATCCATCAACTGATGAATGGATAAACAAAATGTTGTATATACATACAATGGAATATTAGCTGTGAAAAATGAATGAAGTTCTGATACATACAACAACATGGATGAACCTTAAAGCCATCATTTAAAGTGAACTCATTGATAGGAAACAATTAGAAGTAGAAACTCAAAGAGTCAGAATCTAGAATGTAGCTTACCAGGGAATGGGGTGGGGACAGGGAATGGGAAGTTAATGCTTAAATTGAAAAGAGTTTCTATTTGGGTTGATTACAAAGTTTTGGTAATGGATGATGGTGATGGTACCATAACACTGTGAATATAATTAACAGCAATGAATTACATATTTCAATTTGGTTAAAAGGGGAAATTTCAGGTTGTATATATGTTACTAGATTTCAAATTAGAAAAAAAACAGGACTGTACAACACAAATACCAAACTCTATTGTAAATAATGAACTATAGTTAATAGTATAATTATAACAATGTTCTTTCATAAATTGTAACAAATATGCTAAACTAATACAAGACGTTAATAATAGTGGTGGGGGTTATGTGACCTCTGTATCTTCTGTACGATTTTTCTGTAAATCTACAATTTCTCTAATTTATAAAACAGTTTCTGTGCTGTCCTCTAATAAACAGGTGTAAAAGAGTTATATAACTCTTAATTGATTCATGTTTCAAGTATTAGATACAATCTCCTACAGTGAAAGGCACACTGATAGCATAGTGTATATAGTAGTTTGAACATACCTTCTTCATTAATTAACAATAATTTAAAGTAAAAATACAACAAAAATATTTTCTTGGGATGTTTGATCAGTACTCTTTTGAATCTGATATTTTAATCAAACATTAAGGATACTATGAATAACTTAATTTATGTAATAATAATGAATAACTTAATTATGTACTCAATCCCCCTAATCTTCTCTAAGTGCCTAAAATGTGTTTTGCTATAGTAAGAAATCAATAAATATTAGTTTCACTTTTAATATTTCTTTGGAGGATAGTTAATAACTGCAATACTATTTTATCTACCAGCAAATTATCTACTAAAAATTATGCCTGGAGGATACATTTCCTATTCATTCTCTTCAGCAACATAAAGGGATATGAATGAGAGTTATAATAATTCTTGAAATAAGGATCTTATATCCAAGTCCTTTTATCAAAATATTCACTTCTGACTTACTATGCGGCTTTGATCAAACTGATTAGCCCTCCTATAAAGTAAGCAAAATAATGTTGTCTTTAAACCTGTGGAAAGCTATAAGGTCTGATGGGAAATGTGCTGTCTTTTGAGCTCTCTGGAAGATAGCTGGTGATAAGGTTAGTGGTGCTTACAGCTGTGTTAGGAGACACCTCAATTGACCAGCTGTTGTTGTTAGCATGGACTTATAATTGGCCAAGGAAAGATGGTATGTTACCTGCTTCTGATTGGCAAGAACCCTTTTGAAACTGTGGCCGAGCCTGAATCAGACTTAAAGGGTTAATTAAAGGGTAAATCCTGGGAGAAGGAAGATGGCTGTACATTGTTTGTCATACATTTTGGAACTCAGAGGAAAGATTATGGAATTTCATTCTAGGACCATTTCCAGCAACTGCCAGCCAAAGAAGTAGATGCTATCCTACGACAAAACAATTTCAACACTATAAACTACAAGGTATGCAAAACAATGCTTAAAGGGATTATTGCATATTTTTAAAACCATTTTATTTTCTTTCCTTATGTCCTGTTATGAATTGCCATGGCTTTTCTTCTTCTTCTTCAATTTACTGCTTATGATGACATTAAAACTTAGCCCTGTTCAATTTTTAATATCTCTATGAAACATAAGTGATTAGGCATTTCAATTTATTGCTTAGGAATAAACTTCCAGTCAATTTAGAAATACCTAGGGAGGTTTATGATGGCATTTGTGTTGTTTGGAAAGTTTAATTCAGTTGTTCTCAAGGTGTGAGATCCTTAGAGATCGCTGAGACTCTTTCATAGTGTTTTCCAAGTTAAAACGAGTAAACACTTTTTCCAGTTCGCTAATGCTGCCATTATGCAAACTACCAGAAACGGATTGGCTTTTATAAAAGGAATTTATTTGGTTACAAAGTTACAGCCTTAAGGCTGTAAAGTGTCCAAGGTAAGGCATCAACCATAGGGTACCTTCATTGGAGAAAGGCCATTGGCATCCGGGAAACCTCTGTTAGCTGGGAAGGCACATGGCTGGGATCTGCTTGCTCCCAGGTTGCATTTCAAAATGGCATTCTTTAAAATGTCAGTGTCAGCTTCCAATGGCCATCTTCAAAATGCGTCTCTCTGCTGCAGTACACTGACTTCCTTTTGTTTGTCAGCTGTTTTATATGGCTCCAGTGATTTAAGACTCACCTTGAATGGGTGCAGGAACACCTCCATGGAAATTATCCAATCAAATGTCTTGCCTACAGTTGATTGGTTCACATCTCCATAGAAACACTCAATCAAAACATTCCAACGTAATCAACACTAATACGTCTGCTCCCACAAGACTGCATCAAAGAACATGGCGTTTTGGGAGATATAAGACATCCAAATCAGCACAACACTGAAAGATTATTTTCCTTCTTCACTGTGTTGACATTTGCACTGATGGAGCAAAAGAAACAATGGGTAAAACTGCTGGCATCTTAGCACAAATCAAGAAAACGGCACGAAACTGTATTAGGAGTTAAGAATGTATTCTCAATCATTCCAGAAAAAAAAATGTCCAGTTTCACTTAAGGATGTCCTTGATGAAGCCATAAATATCTGTTATGGGTACAGACCTTTTTTTAATCTTCTGGGTGACAAAATGAAAAGCATGCATAAACACTTTTGCTGCATACTGAAGTAAGATGGTTGTCTTAAAGTAAAGCTCTTGGGTGTTTGTGTTGAAAGCTGAAATGGTCACTTTTTTTGCATATGAAAACTTGAAAGAACAACTGACAGAATTACCATGGTTATTATACTTATTTCTGGCAGACAATTCTTAAAAATTAATGAATTGAACCTTTCACTTCAAGGAAAACAACTAATAAATTGTTGCCAATGATAAAATTCTAAGTTTCAAGTGAAAATTAGAATTTGCAAAAGCTTGTACACTCCCCTGTGAATTTGAAAACTTTCCAACACTTTTCTGATGAGATTGTGGTTAATATTAAAGAATGCTTTGATATTGTATAAGGAGATGTGTCAACATTTGGAAGATCTGCATGAATATGTAAGCTAAGTGAACCAATATTTTACAGGCAATCAATGTATATTATAAAATAATGCATAGTAAAAGATCCATTCAAAGTGCTACAGAGATGACAGACACCAGTGGAGATTAACATAAGAAAATACAAAAGTTTAATTGATGTGGCCTCAGATTCCACATTGCAACTACCTTTGTGACTTCCACTTGTCAAATTTTGGAGTTGTATCAAAGAATATCCACAATTATTTGAAAAGGCTATTAAAACACTCCTTTTTCTGACTATGTAGTTGTGTGAAACTGGATTTTCTTCAGATAGTTCAAAACAACACATTGCAATACCATGAATTCAGAAGCAAATAGACTTAAAATAAGATTAATTTTTTTAAAAAAAGACTTATTTTCCAATAAAATATGTTGTTTATGAATTGGATTATTGTTCTTATTTAAACAAATTAATAAAGAAATATTTCACATGTCTTAATTTTAGTATCTAACATAGTAAATTGATTAGATGGACCACATAAACTATAGGTCTTTAGAGTTCTCAATAATTTTGAAGAATATAAAGTGGTTCTGAAACCCAAAAGTTTGAGTGCTAGTTTAATTCTTTACAAGAGAGAAGTAAGCCATAAAAGAACTATGCAATAAGATATTAATTAAATAGCCATGAAGCTAGGTTTATAAAAATAAAAAGCCCACACAAAATGTTATCTGCTTTTTTTTCCATTCAATGACTCAATCCATTAATGATGATACATCCAACGACTTTAAGGATCAGAAGCTTTATAAAGTATAATGCTAGTGCTCTGGGAATATTTTTTTGTTTTGGTTTTAATTAGTGCTTATTTCCTGGCCCAGACTTTTAACATTTTAGTCATTTCCACAATCATACTGAGGATCTCCCATAATATATATATTTTGATGTTCAGAACTCTGTTTGACCAAACAACAAATAGTCCCAGGTTTGTCATAGATCAGGTGATTAAAATCATGGAAACAATTTTTTTTGTAATTGAAAAAGGTACCAGAGGTGATGTAGTCAAACACTCTTTTGTCAGAGGAGGAAACACAGGCCCAGAGAATAGATAATAAACAAGGTCAGTACGTGACCAATTTAGGGACTAGATCTGGATTCCCAGTCAAACACTCTTTTCATTTTACTGCTATTTATTCCTTCAAATCCCCATTCTTGCTTTGTTAATCTTAGATCTTCAATGTAAATTATTTGAGTCACAATGTTACAATTATTCCATAGATGTAAGTCAGTAATATTTGATATTTTCCAGTTATTCCTTCAATCCACTAGGGGTCCCAATTTTATTAAAGTAACATTTTGAGCTATTAAGTTAAAGGTGAGTAGATTAAATGCTGAGAATGACATTTGGAACTTTGGCCTGATTTTCCATTTAGTACTGTCTCAGTTACTGCTAATGCACTTCAAAGAATATATGTTTTACTTTGATTATTTGGGTAACATTGCTATTTAGAATGGAGCCTTTGAGAGATTATGGACAAAAGGTATTGAAGAGCCATGATATAAGAACATTATAAAGTTAATACCTCGAGGGACATTTGTGTATTGTAATCAGAATTTCCTATGTTCCTTCTCACACTTTCTTTCTCTTTCTTAACCTTTTCTAGACTCACTTCCTCTTCTATTCGTCTTCTTTTTTTTTATTGTTTCCCCCCCATTTCCTTCTTTCTCTTTTCTACTCCTTCCCTCCCCCATCCTCAATCCTGAGACAAATTTTCACATTTTAAAAAACACTACATTTATTAAATAATTATATATTGCCATTTTTCATGTAAAAATCATCTTTCTATCCTTGTATCAGTAAATGTTCCTCTCTTTGGCAATATTTTTGTTCATGTCTTTGCAGTGTTTTTTCTTCTCAATTGTACAGCTTTCTTTATATAGATCTTGTACATTTCTTAAGGCCATTCCTACTTACATTATATAATTTTTTCTCTAGTGAACAGAATGAATTTATTACTGCTTAAAATTGGCTAAACTTGATAAATCAAGTTTTAAAATTTGGTCGATTTACACTTTTATCATGTCATTGGAAATCTTTACTAGTTTAGCAGTTTCCCTTTTAAGTAGCTTGGATTTCCTATGTAGAAAATCATAGTGTCTGCAATTAGTGTTCTTATCTACCAGTCTTTCAATAGTTTAATGCCATTTTACAATTTCCTGCTATATGATATTATCATAAGCATGTAGAAAACTGTTAAGTAATAATTAAAGCCCTCATTTGAACAATGAGACAAAACATGGCTCAAGTAAATGACAGCCTAGATGAACATTAGCTAGGAAAAATAACTATGCATATTAATCTGTAATCAATTCCTATAGTACCTATTGAAACTGGTTTAAGCTCATCTTCACACTTGATATAAAATAACTATATAGTTTTTCAGTAGATCTAAGAATAAATCATCTTCTCTTAAATATTTACCTAACTATATTTAATAAAATTTTAGGGCATCTATAATAAATTTCTAGACATTGTATAACTGGTCTGTATCCTAAACTGAAAAGGAGATAAGAGGGAATAACTTGTAGCATTTCACATGTCATTACACATAAACTTCTCATCTTGCTGCTAATCAAGCATCTAACTATAACTTTTATGAGGAAATTCTGACCAGCCAACATTGCATCATGACTGGTTTCATTCATGAAATATGAGCATAAACTCATTCCTCCAGTGATGTATTTGAATTGTGCTTAGATGGAAGAAAGGTAACTAAGGAATTAGTACACTCACTGGAGATGAAAGGAAAAAAAAAAACCATGGTTTAAAAAGAGATGAAGATTAGTGAATTTAAGTGTCTTGTGAATTTGAATGGCATACGAGATTGACTGGGATTCAATGAGAATAATAGGTATGTGTTTGGATGAGGAGGTGTAGAGTTGGGGGGGAATGGGAGAGATAGTACTCAGGATAGGGTCATATTTGAGAATAGTACCTCCAAAAAGCTAAGGGGGGAAGTCTTTGGGGGCTGCCCACACCTCAGCCTGGGTATTGACTCTGGTGTACTCTTTTCTCTGTGGTCTATGCCTACTAGTGTAGAATGCCAAAGAAAGTAAATCAACTCCTTGATTTCTATTTTTATGCCACAGTTCTAGAAGTCTAGTTTAGTTTTTCAATTTTGAATTATATCTAGATCATGGGAACCCAGGGAGACTACCTAATTTATTCTAGAACAATTTCTTGGTAGTCCTAACTTGAATGTCTAAGGATCCATCAAATTAGAGCAATATTTTTCAAAATCAGTGCCAGGACCCCTTAGTAGTAAAGGTAAGGTCTTTTTTGTGAAGTAAGTTTATTTATATATCTGTGTACTGTACAGTGATATAAAATGTATTTTTCCATGGATCATAGCACAAATTTTGAAGAAAAAAAAAAGGCTACAGTAAGATGTGTCTTAATCCCCAATATTGACCAAAGAAATCTAGTTGCTACAAGGATAACTTCAAGCAGTGATGGAAGAGCAGTCAGTGAGAGTAGTTCATTCCTGGTAGGGAGGATTATTTTATCAATGATATAGTTTAGAATTGCTGGTGCATGGTGATAATAAAAGCCACACCAAATTTAATCCAACTTTTGTTTTAACATTCCTTATAGACAATTTATCCCCTTATTTCTTGCAGAGAACATAGATTGCCAACCCATGCCTTCAACCTTGGTATTGCTTTAGAACTGCAGGAAATTCCAAGTTATTACATTCCAAGTTATTACATACCTTAATCAACTTTTAAACCTTTATATAAACCCCTGCAAAATGCAAATCAGCTAAAAATAAATGAATGACATTGTTTAGAGAAAATGACTCTTTATCCTGATTTTTCCTTAAGTATAATTTATTATAAGATTCTTTTACCTTAACAGCTAAGGGAGAGTTGGATCGGTAGCGGGAGCGGAGAGCGGTCCCCAGAGAGCCTTGAGCAGCCCCACCGCCGCCGCCCGCCGAGTTACCGTCACTCACAGGGAGGAGCCGCAGCTGCCGCAGCCGGCCCCAGTCACCATCGCCGCAGCCCTGAGCAGCGAGGACGACACCCAGCAGCCGCCCGCCGCCCCCGCCCTTCGCGCTGCCGACACCAAGCCCGGCACCACCGGCAGCGGCGCAGGGAGCGGCGTCCCCATCGGCCTCGCATCGGCGGCGCCTTCTGGCGGGGACAAGAATGTCATCGCAAGGAAGGTTTTGGGAGCAGTAAAACGGTTCAGTGTAAGAAACGGATTTGGTTTCATCAACAGGAATGACACCAAAGGAAGATGTGTTTGCACACCAGACTGCCATAAAGAAGAATAACCCCAGGAAGTACCTTCGCAGTGTAGGAGATGGAGAGACTGTGGAGTTTGATGTTGAAGGAGAAAAAGGGGCAGAGGCAGCAAACGTCACAGGCCTGGTGGCGTTCCAGTGCAAGGCAGTAAATATGCAGCAGACTGCAACCATTATAGACGTTATCCACGTCGTAGGAGTCCTCCACGCAATTACCAGCAAAATTACTAAAATAGTGAGAGTGGGGGAAAAAACGAGGGTTCAGAGAGTGCTCCCTCCCGAAGGCCAGGCCCAACAACGCCGGCCCTACCGCAGGCTACGATTCCCACCTTACCACACGCGGAGACCCTGTGGGCGTTGACCACAGTATTCCAACCCTCCTGTGCAAGGAGAAGTGATGGAGGGTGCTGACAACCGGGGTGCAGGAGAACAAGGTGGACCAGTGAGGCAGAATAAGTATCGGGGTTACAGACCACGATTCCGCAGGGGCCCTCTTCGCCAGAGAGAGCCTTGAGAGGATGGCAATGAAGATGATAGGAAAAATCAAGGAGATGAGACCCAAGGTCAGCAGCCACCTCAACGTTGGTACCGCCATAACTTCAATTACCGACGCAGACGCCCAGGAAACCCTAAATCACAAGATGGCAAAGAGACAAAAGCAGCGGATCCACCAGCTGAGAATTCGTCGGCTCCCGAGGCTGAGCAGGGCAGGGCTGAGTGAATGCTGGCTTACCATCTCTACCATCATCCGGTTTAGTCATCCAACAAGAAGAAGTGAATATGAAATTCCAGCAGAAAGAAATGAACAGAAGATTGGAGCTGAAGATCTTAAGTGCTTGCTTTTTGCCCTTTGACCAGATAACTAGAACTATCTGCATTTCTGTGCAGCATGGGGTTTTTATTATTTTTACCTAAAGACGTCTCTTTTTGGTAATGACAAATGTGTTTTTTTAAAAAGCCTGGTTTTTCTCAATACACCTTTAAAGGTTTTTAAATTGTTTCATATCTAGTCAAGTTGAGGTTTTTAAGAACCTAATTTTTAACTTGTAATAAAAGTTTACAACTTGATTTGTTCAAAAAAGTCAACAAACTGCAAGCACCTGTTAATAAGGGTGTTAAATAATTGTCAAAACAAACAAACAAACAGACAGACAAACAAAAAACAGCTAAGGGAGAAGAAGTGTTCTTGAAGAGCTCTGGGAAGCTACCAATGGAATTTTTATGCATGGAAAGTTATTTTTGCTTCCAATGTCAAGGTAAAAAGAGGAATTAGATCAATGTTCCAACTTACAGAAGTTACAGAGAGCAAACATGAATTTGCTCAATGCATTGCAGTATATTTCAACTAGAATGCTCTCCTTAAAGCTTTTAAGGACTAAGATAGGTCAACCAGTAAGTGTTAATTGGCCTATATCAGACAAGAAATGACATTTAACAAGAAAAAGACACAGTTTCTAGTCTTCAGTGATTTAAAATATAGTTGAGATGAGACCAGAATACATAAGGAAATAACACAAAGCTGTGTATCATTAAGGACTAAATTGGGTGGCATAGATTATATGCACTAGAGAAGTTTACCAGAGAAGAAGCTAAGAGTTCTGGAATATAAACTACTACTGCTGAATTATTGGTGGTGATGATGATGATGATGTAATATTTATTGAGGGATTACTTTTGCAAGATACTGCTCCAATTCACCTACATGTATTATTTCATTTGCTATGCAGAACAATCTGAAATTCTAGAAGCTATTTTCATCTAACTTTTACAAAAGAAGTGACTGAGGCACAAAGAGGTAAATAACTTGACCAAGGTCGCATAGGTAATGGCAGAACCAGATTTAGAGTCCAAGCAGTCTGTACTCAAGAACTGCACTTAAAACTGCTATCTAAACTGCCAGAGATTTCATAATTGAGGTGGTAATTACCTCAAGCTTTTGCAAAGTCATATTTAAGTGGAAAAAAGGAAATGGGATGATATTGCTTCAGTGGGAAGTAGCTGTGACAGTAGAAGATAAATTACAAATGCAAATTAAATATTATATGTCTTAAGGATGGCAACGCTTAATGAGACTTGAAAGTTCAGATTGTGGTGCAGTGGGAAATAAAGTTAGATGAATTTGATTATTAGAGCATTTTGAATTTCATTGAGAACATTCCTGATGAGATAGAAAATAGGAATTCATTAAAAGATTTATAAAAATAGTGATATGATGAAAGCCATACTTATGGACAATTACTCTTTAATAAGATGTAATGTGGATTGGAAGGGGAAAAGAATAAGAGCCATGGAGTTCAGCTCGAAAGTTGTTATAATATTCTAAGCTAGACTGGAGAGAGTAACATACGGACCAAAGAAACAATTTGAAAGAATAATTATCAAAATTACTGACTGGATACAGAGAATGAAAGGGAGCACCGAGTCAAGTTTACCTTTCACATTTTGGGTGGAAGTGACTGGGGCATTGAGTGACATCACTGATAAAGGCAAAGATGTTTGGAGGCACAAAGATTTGTTGAGTTTGAGATAATTAACTAAGCTGTAAAATTCTTTGAGGACAGGTTGGTGTTATATTACAATTTTAGCTTCAGCTCTATGCCAGGCACAGTTCCTGACATACAATAAATAGTCAAGATATAAATATATACATACACACACACACACACACACACACACACACACACACACACACACACACAAATTAAATAGGTGATTGACTGTAGTCATGATAAAATAGGACAAAAATTTTTGTAGGCATCTATAGGACGTCACCTTCAGTGAGGGAGTGATGTAGGGATACAGATTTAGTTATCTAAACAGATGAACAGAGAATTCTATAAAGTCATGAAACGGATGAACTCATGAAAGAGAAATTGTTTTGAAAAAAAGGCAGAAGACAAGAACTTAGCATAGGAACTTCCTACTTGAGTAAAAGAACAGAGTTTATTAGAAAGATAAGAAAACTAGGACAGCGTATAAACCTGTTTGTATATAACACTACCCAATTCTTTAGGAGTTGTGAGAATTATGTTAGTCAAAGTATGTAAAAAATACTCTGTGAACTAAAGAGTAAGTGATATACAATATTGATTGTGATCATAAGTATGACTATCCATATTGAAAGCAGAGGACATGAAAGAGACCTAGAAGAAAAGGTAGTAAGAATTAGAGATTGGTGGCATTTGTCATTCAAGTGAATGATTCCTGAGAAAGGAAGTGAGAGAAATAATATATACTTAGCATTTTCTATGTTCTAGAAATAATTTTTAAGGAATGTTATTAAAAGAACGTGTCTCATTCATTCTTTAATTTTAATGCTCACTACATTAGCACCCCCTTTCCAGAAAAGAAAACTGAGGCTCATACAGATTTAATCTCACAAAGCAAGTTAAGTGATAGAGCTAGGAGGTGAGCTAGGTATGTCTTACTCCAAAAAACATTTTGCACTCCACCGCAATGGGGTGGTTTAAAACTTGAAAATTTCAATTATTTTTAAAAGTAGGCAGTAAAACTATGGGGAGAAATAGACTAGTACAGAAAATTTTCCCCAACTCCTAACCATATATACATTTTCTATACAATTGCCTCAGGAAGTTTCCATTCATATTATGTTTGAACACTCTCAGAGATAGGGAAATCACTACCTTAGGAAGGGAATTCTTTTCATTTTCGCCTGTGCTAATTTATCAATTGTATGCAAATTCTTCTAAAAATACGTAGTTTTAGTCTACTTACTACTTCCATTCATTGGTCTTGAATATTTCTACAGGATGGAAGGAAACTAAGAGTAATAGGTGGTATGTGGAAACTTTGTACTTTATGCATGATTTTTCTGTAAACTTACATCTTATCTAATAAAAAAAAAAATCCAGCTTAAGAAAAAAAAAAAAAAGAAAGAAACAGCAGCATGTTTCTTGACTGTGTGTAGAAATAAAGATGTAAGTTATGGAAAGCTACCAATTAATGAAAAACTAAAAGGTATCTGTGGCAACTTTTTAGGTTTTGCCAACTAAGCTTCCAAAATACAGTCCCACTTAGCTGAACATATTGAGCTGATTGTTGTAGCAATGGCAGGAATAATTGTGATGATAATGATGATGACAATGATAGTGATGCTAGAAATATAGACCTTCTAGTGTTACTTTTGAATAGATCTATGTTTCACAGGTTTATCTGTTACATTTGGTATTGGCTGGTTTGTTTTTATGTGCTGCATGTGATACAGAGAACAAATAATATGAAACTTGTCTAACTAGTGTTATGACAGTCATATTTCTATGGTTTCAAGATAGTCGTCTTCCAGAAAATGGCTAATTTCTTTGTCTTAGCTATTTAGAAAAATATAATAGCCCAGTCTTGAGTTGGTCACCCAAGAGGTACACCTAAGAAGCAGCTTTGTGGTAAATTGAAATAATCCTAACTCAGTGTTTTACCAGTTCCATTATGCTGTTTTATTCATTCTTAGTTCAAACTAGCTCTATGCAGTTGTAGAAATTTTTGGCTAATGACTTTTCATAATGTATCAATTATAGTATAACTAACATTGCCATCATTCTGATATGAATTAAATTATATCTCATTGCAGTTTGTGTTTGCATTTCCCGACTTACCAGTGAGCGTAATCACCAATTCACATATTTGGGAGGAAGTTGCGTTTCTTCTTCTGATAATCCTGTTCATATTTTTTTTTCTTTTGGGTTGTTTATCTTTTTTCTTGTGGATGCGTATAAATTCTTTATATATCCTGTACATTAATCAGTTGTGTTCATATCTTATTTCCAGGATGTAGCTTGACATTTTGTTATAGATGATGTCTTCATACACAGGGGATATTTTTTAATATTCTTATTAGTGCAATTAATCACACTTTTCCTTTATAGTTTGTATAATGACTCATAAAATGTTAAAATATCTTTCCCACCTTGATTTCTTAAATGTATTTTTTCTGTATTTTACCTAAAATACAGAGTCTCCATGTGTCTTAGCTCTCTATTCTGTTCCACTGATCTATTTCTTTTCCTTTGCCAATACCATACACTTTTATTTATTACAGGTCAAAGATCAGCTAACTTTTTCTGTAAAGAGCTAGATAATCAATATTTGAGGCTTTGCAAGCCATACAGTTTCCATTGCAACTACTCAACTGTGTCATTGAAACATGAAAGCAGCCATAGACAATTTGTAAATAAATGTACATGGCTGTTTTCCAATAAAACTTTATTTACAAAAATAGGTAGCAAGCCAGATTTAGCCCACAGGCCATTATTTGTCAACACTTGCTATAGGTCATCATAAACCAGGTTTCTGAGAGATATGTTTCTCAATCTTATTTTTCTTCAAATTTATAGTAGTCATTCTTTTTTTTTTTATTTTGGAATAAATTCAAAGTTATAAGAACAGTTGCAAAAACAATACTAGCCCCATACACAGAATTCCATCATACCCTGACCCCCCTCCCCCGATAGCTCAATCCACCAACTTTAACATGCTGTCACATCGCTGTTTCTTTCCCTCCCTCCCTCCCTCCCTCCTTATCTATCATCCATCATCTATTGCTCTGTCTTCTGAACATATGAGAGCTAGCTGCACACATCCTTAAGGATACAATATAATTCATGTACACACTTCCCATGAACAAGAACATTCTTTTATGCAATCCCATTAAGCTCAGCTAAGAAGTACAATAGATTCAACAATGATACAAAGCTTACATTCTTTATTTCCTTTTCCTTATGTCTCAACTGTGTCCCTTTGAGCCACCTGTCCTCTATCCTCCAGTCCATCCAAGTTCATCCTTAACATTCAGTTGTCATCTAAGTAGACTGTTTTTTTTTTTCAGTTGTGGAAACATATATACAGCCTAAATCTTCCCATTCCACCCCCTCCCTAGCCTTTCATTAGTGGGATTAATCACGTTTAGAATGTTGTAATGCTCTTTCCCACCATCCATTACTAGAAATTTTCCTTCATCTCAAACAGTAACCCTACACTCATTTCTTAACTCCCCATTGCCCCTTCCCCCATTTCTCTTAACCCAAACTCTACTTTTCATCTCTATGGTTATATTCTCTGATAATTTCTTTGTGTTTACTGTGGGGCTTAAAATTAACCTCTTAAATCCATATCAATCTTGTTTTTCTTTGATACCACCTTCATTTCAATAGGACACATAAACTATGTTCCTATATTCCTTCATTCCCCCACTGTATTAGTTAGGGTTCTCCTTGGAAACAGAATCAATGAGAGATGTCTCTGATTATCAAATTGTAAAAGTGACTCACGCAACTGCGGGAGCGCACGAGTCCAAATTCTGCAGAGCCGTCAACAGTCAACTCCAAGGAAGACGCCCGACGAACTCCTCGGGAAATGAACCGACAACTTTGACGAACTCCTCAGGAAACAAACTGGCAACTTCAACAAGCTCCCCAGGAAATGCTTCACTGAGCAGCTGAAGGAGAAGTGAAGGTTCTCTAACCTTCCGGCTTATAAGCCTCCAACTCATCATCCAGACCAAATCCAGCCAATTGCATTCTCTCATTGTGGAAGGCACGCCCCTTGATGAGTCATCAGTTAGCCTCAGTCAATTGACTGATGATCCAACAAACTTACTGATCACCTGGACCAAATCCAGCCAATTGCATTCTCTCATTGTGGAAGGCACGCCCCTTGATGAGTCATCAGTCAGCTGCAGTCAATTGACTGATGATCCGACAAACCAGCCCGTTGGTTTATTAACCAGCCTCAAATATCCTCACAGCAATCGTCAGGCTAGTGCCCGCTTGACCAGACGGCTAGGCCACCTAGCCAAGTTGACACATGAACCCAACCATCACAGTCCACCCCTTGTCAACTTGGCAGTTGTACACATCACCTAAAACCATAACTTCAAAATGAACGTTACAGCTTATGCCATATGATAAGGGGATAAGACAGAGAAGAAAGCAAAGATATTTGCTTTACAAAACAAGGAGGAAATATTCATGTCATCATAGTCCTCATTTCTGTAACTGGTCACATGGCCATAGTTCATATTTATCAGGACCTTCTTCCACTACCCATTCCATGTTCCCTTTCCCCTCAGCAAGCACTTCAGCTGGCCGTGGTTCTTTGCCTGGTGGGGTGACCCAAACCTTCATTCCTGAAGTTTCTTGGCCATTGGTAGTCCTGCCTGGATTGGGTTGTTGCAGTTTCCCATTGACTTGAATCACGGGGCATGGTAGTACTAAGAGACGCCCTAGGGGATCTCCTGTATTCCAAGAAAACTCTTCTTTACTTCCATTGTGTAGTTGCAGTGCTATTTCCCCTTGATAGTCAGGATCAATCACCCCAGCCAGTACAGTAATCCCCTTACTTGTCTGTTGATTCAGAGGCATAAGAAGCCCAAAGTGGCAAGGTGGCAGTCTTAACTTCCAGTTCAATGGGATTATTGTTGTGTTTCCTGGTGGAAGCACTCCTCCTTTTGGAACCAAGACCTGTAGACCAGCAGAGCTTAAACTTGCAGGGACAGGAAGCAAAAATTTCCCTATTGGATCACTAGGAGTGATAGTGAGTGGTGCCACTCCTGTTTCCACCCCTTGATTCCTGGACCCATGAATCCTGGCTATGGGAGAAACAGCACCATAGAGTGGATGCTGATTCAGAGCATACACAGCCTCCTGGAGAACACCACCCCAACCCTGCAAGGTATTGCCACCTAGTTGGCGCCGTAATTGAGTCTTCAATAGGCCATTCCACCGTTCTATCAACCCAGCTGCTTCTGGATGATGGGGAACATGGTAAGACCACAGAATTCCATGAGCATGTGCCCATCCCCTCACTTCATTTGCTGTGAAGTGGGTTCCTTGGTCCGAAGTAATGCTGTGTGGAATACCATGATGGTGAATGAGGCATTCTGTAAGTCCACGTATCGTAGTTTTGGCAGAAGCATGTCATGCAGGGAAGGCAAACCCATATCCGGAGTATGTCTATTCCAGTGAGAACAAATCGCTGTCCTTTCCATGATGGAAGTGGTCCAATGTAATCAACCTGCCACCAGGTAGCAGGCTGATCACCCCGAGGAATGGTGCCATATCGGGGACTGAGTGTGGGTCTCTGCTGCTGGCAAATTGGACACTCAGCAGTGGCTGTGGCCAGGTCAGCCTTGGTGAGTGGAAGTCCATGTTGCTGAGCCCATGCATAATCTCCATCCCCACCACCATGACCACTTTGTTCATGAGCCCATTGGGCAATGACAGGAGTTGCTGCGGAAAGAGGCTGATTGGTATCCACCAAACGGGTCATTTTATCCACTTGGTTATTAAAACCTTCTTCTGCTGAAGTGACCCTCTGGTGAACATTCACATGGGACACAAATATCTTCATGTTGTTTGCCCACTCAGAAAGGTCTACCCACATACCCCTTCCCCAGACTTCTTTGTCAGCAATCTTCTAATCATGTTCCTTCCAAGTCCCTGACCATCCAGCCAAACCATTAGCAACAGCCCAGGAATCAGTATACAGATGCACCTCTGGCCAGTTCTCCTTCCAAGCAAAGTGAACAACCAGGTGCACTGCTCGAAGTTCTGCCCACTGGGAGGATTTCCCCTCACCACTGTCCTTCAGGGATATCCCAGAAAGGGGCTGCAGTGCTGCAGCCGTCCACTTTTGGGTGGTGCCTGCATATCGTGCAGAACCATCTGTAAACCAGGCCCGAGTCTTCTCTTCCTCAGTCAACTGACTGTAAGGAACTCCCCAAGATGCCATAGCTGTGGGCTGGGAAAGAGAAGGTAAGGTAGAAGGAGTGGGGGCCATGGGCATTTGGGCCACTTCCTCATGTAACTTACTTGTACCTTCAGGACCTGCTCGAGCTTTATCTCGTATATACCATTTCCATTTTATGATGGAGTGCTGCTGTGCACGCCCAACTTTATGGCTTGGTGGGTCAGACAACACCCAGCTCATGATAGGTAACTCAGGTCTCATGGTAACTTGGTGGCCCATGGTTAAGCGTTCTGTCTCTACTAAGGCCCAGTAGCAGGCCGACAGCTGTTTCTCAAATAGAGAGTAGTTATCTGCAGAGGATGGTAAAACTTTACTCCAAAATCCTAAGGGCCTGTGTTGTGATTCTCCTATAGAAGCCTGCCAAAGGCTCCAAATAGCATCTCTATTTGCCACTGACACTTCCAGCACCATTGGGTCAGCTGGATCATATGGTCCAAGTGGCAGAGCAGCTTGCACAGCAGCCTGGACCTGTTGCAGAGCCTCATCTTGCTCCGGTCCCCACTCAAAAGTAGAAGCTTTTCTAGTCACTCGGTAAATGGGCCGGAGTAGCACACCTAAATGAGGAATATGTTGTCTCCAAAATCCAAAGAGGCCAACTAAGTGTTGTGCCTCTTTTTTGGTTGTAGGAGGGGCTAGATGAAGCAGCTTATCCTTCACCTTAGAAGGAATATCTCGACAGGCCCCACACCACTGGACACCTAGAAATTTTACTGAGGTGGAAGGCCCTGTATTTTTATTGGATTTATCTCCCATCCTCTGCCACACAAATACCTTACCAACAAATCTGGAGTAGTTGCTACTTCTTGCTCACTAGGTTCAATCAACATGATATCATCAATATAATGGACCAGTGTGATGTCTTGTGGGAGGGAGAAATGATCAAGATCCCTGAGGACAATATTATGACATAGGGCTGGAGAGTTGATATGACCCTAAGGTAGCACAGTGAATGTAAACTGCTGGCCTTGCCAGCTGAATGCAAACTGTTTCTGGTGGTGCTTGCTGACAGCAATTGAGAAAAAAGCATTTGCCAGATCAATAGCTGCATACCAGGTACCAGGGGATGTGTTGATTTGCTCAAGCAATGATACCACATCTGGGACAGCAGCTGCAATTGGAGTCACCACCTGGTTAAGCTTACAATAATCCACAGTCATTCTCCAAGACCCATCTGTTTTCTGCACAGGCCAAATAGGAGAGTTGAATGGGGATGTGGTGGGAATCACCACCCCTGCATCCTTCAAGTCCTTAAGAGTGGCATTAATCTCTGCAATCCCTCCAGGAATCCGGTATTGCTTCTGGTTCACTACTTTGCTAGGCAGGGGCAGCTCTAGTGGCTTCCACTTGGCCTTTCCCACCATAATAGCCCTCACTCCAGGACTCAGGGAACCAATGTGAGAATTCTGCCAGTTGCTGAGTATGTCTATTCCAATTATGCATTCCGGCACTGGGGAAATAAGCACAGAATGGGTCCAGGGACCCATTGGACCCACTGTGAGATGGACCTGGGCTAAAACTCCATCAATCACCTGACCTCCATAAGCCCCAACTCTGACTGGTGGACCAGAGTGACGTTTTGAATCTCCGGGAATTAATGTCACTTCTGACCCAGTGTCTAATAATCCATGAAATATCTGATCATTTCCTTTTCCCCAATGCACAGTCACTCTGGTAAAAGGCTGTAGGACCCCTGGGGAAGGCTGGGAGGAAGATTAACAGTATAAATTTTTGGCAGTGTGACAGGGTCCTTCTCCAAGGGTACCCAGCCTTCCCTTCATTCAAGGGGCTCTGGATCTGTAAACTGTCTCAAGTCTGGGAATTGATTAAGGGGCTGTGACTCTCTGTTTTTGTAATTCAAGGAAGACTTTTGTTCACATGACCTAGAATTCTTCTGCTTATATAGTTCAAACAAGAATTTAGTCGATTGCCCAACTATTTTACTACTTGGTACTCCATGATCCACTAGCCAACGCCGTAAGTCTCTGCGAGTCATATTATTTTGATTACTGCTTTGAGCCTATTTTCCATTATGGTAGCCATGCCCGCTTTGTCTGTGGTGATTAACTGCAGCCACTTGGCTTCTGCTGACTCGGGACCCAATTATCCCCATTGTGTTTAAGGATTCCAGTTCAGTGACAGCAGTTCCTACAGTAATATCTGACCTACAGAGAAGGGCGACTACAGAGCTCTTCAGGGATGATGGAGCTAGTCTCACAAATTTATTCCTTACAGTCCTGGTAAAAGGTGTGTCCTCTGGACATTCCAGGGCTGTGTGAGCAGGTCTTCCATGATAAATCCACTCTAACATTCCAATCTCTCGAAGCTTTTGAATCCCCTCCTCCACATTGTACCAGGGCAGTTCTGGCATTTCAACCTCTGGTAATGCCGGCCACCTTTTGATCCATGTTTCAGCCAGCCACCCAAACAAACTGTTAACACCCTTTTTAACCCCTCAAGCTACAACACTGAATGTAGAATCTCTGCTTAGTGGGCCCATATCAGTAAATTCAGCCTGATCCAACCTTATATTCCTTCCACCATTATCCCACACTCTCAATATCCATTCCCACACATATTCCCCTGGTTTCTGTCTGTATATGTTGGAAAACTCATACAGTTCCTTTGGACTATAGCGTACTTCCTCATGGGTCACACTTTGTACCTCACCCTTTGGGGCTCGTTGGGACTTGAGCCTAGTTATAGGTCTTGAAGCAAAAACTGGTGGTGGGGGTGGGTCATGAAAAGAGTTAGAATTATCTCTCAAGCCATTCACCTCAGGACACTCTGTTGCATTTTCATCTCTTAAAACAGGATTAATCTCTCCAGACAAAAGAGTGAGGGCTGCTTCCTCAGGGGAGGTGATTACAGGATTAGCAGGCATTGAAGGGTTAATCTCCTTAGGTGGGGGTTGGGTGGCAGGCTCCTTAGGGCAGACTGGAGACAGAGAAGCTGTTTCCCCAGGACAGCCCTCTACAGGTAAATCTAACAATGACCCAGCAGAATCCAGGGTTCCAGTGTCCTCACTGTCATTATTATCAATCCATATGTCCCCATCCCAAGTTTCCGGATCCCATTCTTTTCCAATCAATGCCTTTACTTTAACAGCAGACACCCTGAGAGGTTGAGATTTTAGTTTACGCCTGTAAATGTGCTACTCGCATAATGAGAGACTGCGTCTGATTTTCAGAAACCTCCAGTCTGCTGGCACAGGAAATAAGATTTTCTTTCAGGGCACAGATGGAACCCTTTACATCTGTCATACAGCGTTCAAGTTTTGAATTTGAAGCCTTTAGCTCATCCCTTTCTCTTACAACTGTATCCAAAGTATCTAAGAGCAGCCAGCCAACATCATTATACCTCTTAATACTGCAAAACTCCGTGAAAGTATCGAAAACACCCAGAGCCTCGCTTCGTACTAGAGTACAATTAGGAGAATCAAATGGTGCTATTTTGCGTATTTCCTTTGCCAACTCCTGCCATGGACTGTTAGTGCCCTCTTGATTATTGGAAATAGCGTCATTAGTGCCTCTGAATATAATCAGAGTAGAAAACAAATTGTAAAAGCCCATTTTAAGATTCCGTTTCTCAAGAACCACTCTCGGTACCAAGTTGTATTAGTTAGGGTTCTCCTTGGAAACAGAATCAATGAGAGATGTCTCTGATTATCAAATTGTAAAAGTGACTCATGCAACTGTGGGCACGCACGAGTCCAAATTCTGCAGAGCTATCAACAAACTGTCAACTCCAAGGAAGACATCCGACGAACTGCTTGGGAAACGAACCGACAACCTTGACGAACTCCTCAAAACTGTCAACTCCAAGGAAGACATCCGACGAACTCCTCAGGAAATGAACCGACAACTTTGACGAACTCCTCAGGAAACAAACTGGCAACTTCAACAAGCTCCCCAGGAAATGCTTCACTGAGCAGCTGAAGGAGAAGTGAAGGTTCTCTAACCTTCCGGCTTATAAGCCTCCAACTCATCACCTGGACCAAATCCAGCCAATTGCATTCTCTCATTGTGGAAGGCACGCCCCTTGATGAGTCATCAGTTAGCCACAGTCAATTGACTGATGATCCAACAAACCTACTGATCACCCGGACCAAATCCAGCCAATTGCATTCTCTCACTGTGGAAGCACGCCCCTTGATGAGTCATCAGTCAGCTGCAGTCAATTGACTGATGATCCGACAAACCAGCCCGTTGGTTTATTAACCAGCCTCAAATATCCTCACAGCAATCGTCAGGCCAGTGCCCACTTGACCAGACAGCTAGGCCACCTAGCCAAGTTGACACATGAACCCAACCATCACAGGTGTGTAGTTCTTGTAACAACCACCACAATCAAGGTAGAGAACTTTTCCATCATTACAAAGCTCTCCCTTTATAGAAACATGCAATTCCTCCCTACCCACCATCCCTAACACCTGGCAATCACTATCCTGTTCACCATCTCTATAATTCTGTCATTTTGTAAAATTTTATATGAATAGAATCATATGCTATTTTTTTTAGAATTACATTTGATGCATCTATTGAATTTTTTTATAGTATCTCTTTGTAGAATTTTTTTAATGGTTCCTCTAGGTATTATATTATACATCTAAAACTTATTATAGTCTGCAGGTTTTTTTTCAAATTCAATTTTATTGAGATATATTCACATACCATGCAATCATCCAACGTGTACAATCAGTTGTTCACAGTACCATCATGTAGTTGTGCATTCATCACCAAATCTGCTTTTTGAACATTTTCCTTGCACCAGAAAAAGTGAAATAAGAATAAAAAATAAAATAAAGAAGACCCAAAACACCCTCCCTACACTATTTTTTATTTAGTTTTTTGTTCCCATTTTTCTCTTCATCCATCCATATACTGAATAAGGGGAGTGTGATCCACAAGGCTTTTGCAATCACACTGTCACCTTTTGTAAGCTCCATTGCTATACAATTGTCTTCAAGAGTCAAGGATATTGGGTTGCAGTTTCATTGTTTCAGGTATTTACTTCTAGGTATTAAAATGCTTGAAAACCTAAAAAGGGTTATTTATATTGCACATAAGAATTCCCACCAGAGTGATCTCTTGACTCTATTTGGAATCTCTCTTTGTGTTCATTTTTTCACAGATTTTCTAGGCTTTCTTCTTTTATCATCTCTGTTAGCCATTTTTAAGATAATTTTGCTGGTGCCAAATTCTCTTAGAATTTCTTTGTCTACAAAAGTCTTTATTTCCCCTTAGTTTCTGAAGGGTAATTTTGCCAGATATAGAAGTCAGGTTTCTATTCTTTCAGCACTTAAAAATTGTTGTGCCGCTACTTCTGGCATCCCTGGCTTCTGAAGAGAAATCTGGAGTCATTCAAATTGTTTTTCTCCTATAGGTGAGGTGTCATTTTTCTCTTCCTGCATTCAAGATTTTTTTTTTTTTTGTCTTTAGTTTTTAGAAACTTTATTATGGTGTGTTATGGCATGAATTTTTTAGGTTTATCTTGTTTGGAGTTTTCTCATGTTTTTGGATCTGTAGGTTTATGTCTTTTGCCAAACTTGGGAAATTTTTAGTCATTATTTTTGAATACTTTTTCAGCCCCACTTTCTTTCCCTCTCCTTCTGAGACTCCAATGACAGGAATGTTAGATCTTTTGTTATAATATCACAGGTCCCTGAGCTTCTGTTTTTCCCCCCACTCAATTTTCCATCTATTGTTCAGACTGAATAATTTCTATCATTGTATCTTTAAGTTCTCTCATCTCCATTATACAGTTGTGTCCATCCAGTGACTTTTATACTTTTGTTATTGTATTTTTTAGTTCTAAGATTTCCATTTGGTTCATTTATATCTATTTTGTTGTTAAAACTTTCAATTTTTTCCATTTGTTTCAAGCATGGTAGTAAATGTTTCAAACATGGTAGTAATTATAAATGAATTCTTTAAAGTCTTTGGCAGATGGTTCCAACACACATCAGCTCAATGTTGGTGTCTGTTGATTGTTTTTTCTCATTCAGGTTGAAATTTTGGTTCTTGGTATGACAAGCGATTTTCAAATGTATCCTGGGCATTTTGATATTATGTTTTGAGGCTTTGGATATTATTTAAATATTTAAATCTTCTGTTTTAAGCAGACTGCACTTTCATGGGGAGAGGGGTGCCACTTCATTATTGCGAGGTGGAGGTGAAAGACCAGGCTCCCCAATCATCATCCTTTGACACCAGCTGAGGAGTATACCTTGTTAGTGCTGAGTGGAGGTGGAATTTATCTTCCCACTAGGCTACACCAGTACTACACTTGCTCAGAGGGGTAGGAATACCTGTGTTACTGCTCTCTCATGGCCTCCACTAACAACATGGGGGTGGTAGTCTCATTGTCATTGGGTGCTAGTGAGAATCCTGACTCTGCTTTAGGTCTTCTCTGATATCATCCCAGTGGGGAGGGAGAGGAGAGCCTCATTACTACTGGAAGGGAGTGACAGGCCATGCATCCCCCCTATCCCCACTGATATCAGAGGGGCAATGGGTAAGGGCTTTAGTTCCTGCTCAGGAGGGATGAAAGTACAGCTTTCCACTCAGCCTTACCTGATTGCAGTCTGCAGGGAGATTGTGTCTTGTTACAGCCTGGTAAGGGTGGAAATTTAGGCCCCTAATTGGTCTTTGCTGATGAGGATGGGGTGGGGCTGCAGTTTTTCTGTGTTTGACTGGAGTAGAGAGGTTATTGTCTAAAAGTTTTCTGTCTTGCTAGGTTTCCCCCTTCTTGGTTCTTTGGACAGAGCAGGCTTCTCTTGAGAGTTCTGTTTTAGTTTTCCAGGCTGCTATGACAAATACCAAACAATGGGTTAACTTCAGCAACACAAATGGCTCATGGTTTTAGAGGCCAATAGTCCCAAATCAAGGCATCTACAAGCTCATGCTTTCTCCCTGGGTCAGTAGTATTCTGGTGATGTCAGTCTCTTTCACATGGAAATGGCCCTGGTTTCCTCCTATGTGGTTTTCTCTGACTCTCTGCATCTTAATTTCTTCTTCTTATGAAGGGCTCCAATAATACAGATTAGGTCCCACTCTGATTCATTGGGTCACATCTAAATAGAATTTTAGAAGATTCTATGCACAAATGAGTCTATACCTTAACTGATAACACATCTTCAGTGGATCCTATTTACAAATGAGTTCACAGGCAAAGAAATGTTGATTAAGACAAAGAATGTATCTTTTTGTTGTGGTACATAACTCAGTCTACCACAGCTTCTTTTTTGACTACATCCTTTGGCATTTCCAGATTGCCAACTTCTTCAGCTCTCCAAGTCTGGGATAAATGAGGCAAAGAGAAAACTCAGAGAACTTCTGCTATGTTATTTCTCCAGTCCTGAGGTCCCTATCCCATCTGCTTTCTTCTTCATACCTTTCAGAGTCTTATTAATTTATTTTTTTTCTAATGTCCAGGGATTTTAGCTGTATTAGCAGGAGGGTAGGGTAAAGAGGGGAAGTAGAAGTAAATCTACTTCTTCTTGGTCTGTAGCATAAATGCTGTTTAGAACCTTATTTTGCTTTCCAGTCTATAGGCTGGTGCTGTCAACATTTTGTCTTTGGCAGATAGGAAAGTGAAGACCTCTATAACTTTATCCACATTGCTGATAAAATCTTGGAGTTGGCCAATAACTGAGCCCTGGGGTACACAATCAATACTTCTTTAATTTTTATTTCGTGATTGGACAGGCCCAGGTCTAATGTGCTGTCTAAGGCCCCATATTGCTCTTTGAAATTCCTTGTAATATATATGCTTTGCAATCGGAATTCATAACATGCTATCTTTTTCTTAGATTTTTTAAAACTTTACATGTTTTTCTTTTATTTTCTCACATACACACTACAGCTTAATCTACTTCTGGTTTTACCAGAATTCTTTTCCAACTTTACCTCATGGCCAGTCACTTCAGCATTTCTCCATGCTACATTAAAGTCTTTCGCTCAGTTGAACTTTCACCATACATCCCTGCAAATGGTCAAGGCTGGTCTTCTTCACTGTGTTCCTTTTTCTGCTCTGAGGCCCTTATTGTTCCTGGAGGAAGACATTGAACAATGCAAATTGGTCCCATTTCAAAAATTTACATAAAGTTCCGGTTGATAAAGCTATTGAAAAAATCATGTTTTCACATTTATGACCCTTATTTATGATCTTCCTTCAAATATCCCAGCCTCTATTTATAGTCATTTCTTTCCTAACTTTCAGAGGAACAGCTATATGTCCCTTCAGTTTTTTATTTTTTATTACAGAAAATTTCAAATTATACAATATTAGAAGGCACAGTGTAATGATCCTTCATGTACCAATTACCCAGCTTCCACAATTATCAACTCGTGACCAATCTTAGTTCATCCATTCATCCCCTAATGCCATCCTACTAATTCCTTCCCCTGCAAAATGAAAAGTTAATTTTGAAGCAAGTCCCATATGCCATACAGTTTCATCAGAATGTATGTCTCCTATTCTAAAATGCCATTTCAATGACAGTATTAGAGGTAAATATCCTTTAAAAAAATCAGGGAAGTAAAGACAAGGAATCAAATTTAACCCTAGGACACTTTTATATCATCCTTCTTTATCTCTGGAGAGAACCAGGCCATTTTTCACCCCTTTCATCTCTAGTGTCAGTTTTTCTCACTTGACTAACTCCATACATTTTAAAATCTCAAAAGTCATCAATAATCTCATATGCAAAAACCTTTACTTGGGTCTCTTACTCTTTTCTATCTCAGTGGTATGTGGCTATCTCCTCCTTCTTGAAACATGATCCTTCCTTGTGTAAGATTCTGAAATATGCTGATTTCCTTCCTCTCCAGTCACTCATTTCTGGACCCTCCTTTTGTTCATATTTCTCTCCCTCTCTATAAATTTAACTATCCGTCAAGACCTAGGTCTCATATAAAAATTTTCTCTGCTATTTAATCACCCAAAGAAGTCATCTTTTCTTTGAACTCAGTGATTACATTAATGACATCCAAATCTACAGCTCCACAGTTAACCTCTTGCCCAAATTTAGTCTGAAATTTTCACCTTCTTCAAGGCCATTTCATTTAGATGGTTTAAGCTGTTAGTATGAGACTAAAATCTTAATATGTGCCAATTCAAACCCAACAGTCATTATGAAATTGTAAATGGTTTTCATTTTCAAGTTTCTAATTTCTGTTATTGGCTTCACTATTCTAGAGTCTTCATTCACTCTTACCTTTCATTCATTTGCAATAAATTAATTCTTAGAATATTTTCCCTCTTTATTATGGCTTTCAGATTTATCTCTATTTCTCCATTCCTTCCTGTAATACCCTAATCTATTCCCTCATTACTTCATTTCTTGATCATCACAATTGCCACCTTATTAAGCATTTTACTTCTAATTTTAGAAATTTCTATTATATATTATGTTCCCTCAAAAACTTCCTGTTTTCCTTCTCACTGAACTGCTCATTAAAAATAACAGGGCTTATAAAAAAAAGGGGGGGGGGGCTTGGAGAAAACTTGGCAGATCCCTCAAGGCTGTGTAACTTTTAACCACAGAGCAAGCAGAAGCTTTAATTAGTATCTTGAAACATGGCTTGGGCAGTGTAGGCAGGCAGGATTCACAGAACTGCTGGTGGCTGATTCAGGGATGCTAAAAATGCACAGAAACAAGAGAGTGAACAGACTGGCTTGCTGGGAATGAGATGATACACACACATGGATGTGTAGCCCTAGCACAGGAGGGAATGCTGCCTTCCATGACCCAAAAGCTACTCAAGGCTGATGGTGTATCTCTGGGGGAAGAGTCAAGGGCACTCTTAACATTTTCTTAAATTAGAGCACAAAAGTGTTCTTTATGCCTGTCCATTAGTTGAGTTGAGGGCTTTTCCCTTTTCTTCTGATGATTATAATTCTACTCCTCTTATTCTTACTCTTGTCTAGGAAAGTCATACACCTTTTCTAAGAGAAAATACATGTAAGCCAACACAGTTTTCCATCTTATATCAACATTACTTTCCTATTCACCAATTGCTTGTGAGTTAATTAGTGTTAGTGGAACAGACACTAATTTTCTATACCTGATACTTTCTGGTCATTGTTTTAGTTGTTATGCGGAAATTCTTTGGGTCATGAGTTGCACACAGAACAGCAGACAGTTGAGAGTGCATGAAGGAACAGCTTTATTAGGTTAAAGGACCTGGAAGATGACATGGGCAGTGTAGGCAGGCAGGATTCACAGAATTGTTGGTGGCTAATTCATGGATGCTAAAAATGCACAGAAACAACACAGTGAAAACACTGGAGAATGAGGGCAGCAGAGGGGCCTGGGGCTTACCTAACCTAGGCTCCTGGGAGGGTCAATGGAGAAGGGCAGAAGACTAAGAGTCCTGGGCTCTCAACTTGATTGTTACTCAGAGTGAGAAGAGAGTAGCTTTCCTGTGGATGCTGGGGATTGGCAGCTTTAAGCATCAAGGGCCATTTGGGGAAGCTGAGGGTGGCTCTTGTCACCCAGACCACATGGCAGTACATGCCTTGGTAGTTATGGTCATTTCTAGAGTAGGGCTGACTGAGGTGGTCTCTCAAAAGGGGAATTTATGATTAGGCCAGGCAAGATGTCAAGACAACAAGTATAATTTATTTGACATCATTATTGTCATCACATTATTTATCAGCTTGTAATGCTGTTTGATACACTGCTACCTTTTTGCTTCAATTACTTTACTTATTCTCAGACCAATTTTTCCCTATCTCTTGAATTGATCTAAACATTTTTCTCTTTGGCACCTTCTATTTCTTAATGCTAATCTCCTCCTACTTCTTTGCCTCCATATAAGCCTGGGTGTCAATTATCAAAATGATTTATTTTCAAATAGCTTTCTATGGTACATCTTATTCCTGTAAGCAGAATGTAGCCTCTTTGAAGGCAAGGCCCCTGTGTTTATAGTCTTTTTAATATTTCCTACCACATGTAAGAATATCAGTAAATACATATTGGTTACTTCAGTTCCAAATTACAAAAAAAATTTCAAATTTAGCTATTATTGATATGAACTAATATATTTTACATGGACATAAGAAAATATGCAAAGCAAGTTGTATAATGGAGGGATAAATACATTGCTTTCTGAGTTAGGTACCTCTGGGTTCAAATTTAAGTCCTGTCAGTGAGGTGACCTCAGGTAATTTAATAAATTTCCCTGAGATTCAGTTTTCTTATTGCTAAAATGCAGAAAATGAAACCTATCTTTATGCTTTGTCGCAAGGATTGCATTAAATAATGAGATGATATGTTAATTTAGAACTTCATAGATAGCCAAAGGATTAATAGGTGGTCAATAACTAAAGACCACACTGGCTGAGAAATGGTCAGCCAGTACCTTGTTCTTATTGCCTGTATAAAGAAGCAGCCCTCTGGAGTTCACAGGAGACATAATTTGAAATTGTGTTTTTATATATTTATTTACTAAGTTCTGCTTTGTGCCAGGCTCTGTGCTAAGCATGCTACATTCACCATCTCACATGGTCTTCAAAATAATCAGCTGAGAGAGGTATTATTAAAAGCATTTACAAGTAAGTAAATTAAAGGTCTTAGGCTGTTTATAAGGTCCAGATTTGAGATTTAAACTCAAGTGTTTGACTCTAATGCTCATGTTTTTTATCAATAAAGACTCTTCACCCTTTTTGGGGAGATATGTCACATTTATAAAGAGGCAAACTGTATAGGAAGGATAACAGGGAGTTGTTTCTGTCAGATGTACCAGCTAAATGAAGAGTACTGTTTTCCAAAGGGGTGGATTCCTCAATCTCTGTGGACTGAATCCTGAGCCTAAGCCAATTTTCTAGGTATCAGAGCTCCCCTATTGTATAGATAAGTGACATAGATCAAGGGAACCACTTCTACTTTCAAATACATCAAAGATCTGAAAATGTCCCAGTTTATTAAACTCATAAGTGGGAAAAATAGAAAATTCATCTTAATGAACTGAATCACTATTTACTACTCTTGTTTTTCTCCTTAGGGTGCCTCTGGAGGACCACTGGTTAGCCCAGACCCTAGAGATATCTGGTATCTTCGTGGAATAGTGAGCTGGGGAGATGAATGCGGCCAACCCAATAAGCCTGGTGTTTATACTAGAGTGACTGCCTTCCCGGACTGGATTGCTTCCAAAACAGGTGTCTGAGGGAGAAGAACCTAGCAGAACAGAAAATTTTTGTGTGTGTGTAGGCCACTCTTAGAGATACAGAATTGTAGACACCTTGGAAGTTGCCTGGATCTGACCAATCTAACTAAACACTTGACTCATATATTTCCTTCCTAGCTCTGTTCCACACATGAACATCCCACCTCTGCCTGATGGATTCTCTCTCAACCTGCATTAATTTGTTTCTTAGAAGTTTTCTGTTATCAAAATTTTGTCTTGTTGATATAAAGTTCTAGTGTGTATATATAGTTTGAAATGGTCCCTTCCTTCATTTCTCCTGCTCTCTCATTTCAGTAAGTTTATGAATTAAAGGTTTAGGACAAGGAATGAAAGGAAACTTAAAAAGGAAAAACTACAATTTCATGTACAGAATAGTATTATATGTTTACCTTTCTGAGTGGAATGAGGACAATTCTCATATCTATTGTGAAAGGTCAAAAAAAAAAAAACAGAGCCAGCAGAGCACCAAACACTTCATAATGGAGAAAGAATGGGAATTAAGTTAAGAGTGAAACCAAGACTTAGCTTTATTTTTCCCTCCCAGTCAAAAAACTGCTGAGATAAATGTGGGGAAGATTCCATTTTCTTGTGACCTACAATAATTGTGCCAACTCTATGTAATGTACTTGTTCTGATCAAGTTAAAGCAGATATTTATTTCACTATTGCACTGCTGAGGATGCCAATATATAATACTAAAAATATAAAATACTGAAAAACCTATGTGTTGGTATTGTAATTTCATAATCCATGGAGAAGGGGAAGATGGGGAAAATGTCACTATTCAATTTACTATTAATTCTTTTAAGATTTAAGGCTAAAATGGCAATTCATTGAAGGACAATGGACATACCTCATTTGGTAAGATTTTTGGGTGGTTGAGTAGAATGGGAGGGGATGAAGAGAGAATAAGTTCAAACTATTGAATGCAATGGATTATAACCAAGCATTTGTGAATTTCAAGCTTTCCCAAGCTGCAAAGCCTTGAATGGAAATACTGTCCGTGTGTTGTAGTCATGCATCTGAAGCTAGGGCTCAGATTTCCATTTTGAGATGATTGCTGTTCTTCCCCTACTACTGCTTTATTTTTTTTTACTTTTTTAAATTAAGATTTATTCACACAACATATAATCATCCAAAATATATAATCATCACATTACCATCATATAGTTGTTCATTGATCACCCTGATCTATTTTTTTTAACATTTACCTTGTCCCAGAAAAAGTGACAATAAGATTTAAAAAATAATAGTGAAATAGGAATACCCAAACCCCTCCTGCCCTATTTTTACCTTAGTTTTTAAACCCCATTTTTTTACTCATCTACAAGGTTTTCAAAATCACACTGTCACCCCTTGTAAGCTACATTGTCATACAATCGTCTTCAAGAATCATGGCCAATGGGTTGCAGTTTGACAGTTTCAGGTATTTACTTCTAGCTATTCCAATACATTAAAACCTAGAAAGGATTATCTATACAGTGTGTAAGAATGTCCACCCGAGTGACTTCTCAACTCCATTTGAAATTTCTCAGCCACTGAAGCTTTATTTCATTTCATTTTGCATTCCCCTTTTGGTCAAGAAGATATTCTCAATCCCATTATGCTGGGTCCTGATTCATCCCCAGGAGTCATATCCTGCATTTCCAGGGAGATTTACACCCCTGGAAGTCAGGTTCCATGTAGGGGGGAGGGCAGTGAGCTCACCTACCAAGGTGGTTTAGCTAGAGAAGAGAGAGGGCCACATCTGAGCAACAAGGAGGGATTCAAGGGGAGACTCTTAGGCACATTCATAAGCAGACCTAGCTTCTCCTTTGCCCTACTGCTTCTTTTATAGCCTAAACATGGCTGGTGGTCTTGTTAGATTCATTTGGGCTCAAGGAGAAGGATATCAGAGGGAAAATATCATAATGGGGCCCCTTTGCTGCATGTTGCATGGCATGGAATTGCTGATTGTCTGGATACGAATCTGAAGAATAAAAGTCTACTATCAGCCTTTTTCATAAATTTAGATTTTGTAAATTGTCACTTAGCTGCTAGAGATACAACATTCAAGTGATCTAGACCATTATGAAGTTAGGACCAGTGCCATTACATATGGTCATTTTAATGGCAAGATTTCACTGAGTCTTTTCATTGCCCTTTTATCTTTGTATAAAGTTACCCATGCAAGTTCTGTGTCTTATAATAACTGCTTTGAAAACTAAAATTAGTAGGAAATATTTGCTTTTAATTGACCCAAATAAAATTTTCTTTTTAAAAAATGCAATTTTATTGAGATACAGTCACAAAACATTCAATCCATCCAAAGTATACTATTGATGGCTCACAGTATCATCATGTAGTTGTGCATTCATCACCATAATCAATTTGAGAACATTTTCATTACTCCAGAAAAAGAGGGGGGGAGATAGAAACCCTGAAGCATCCCATATCCCTTATCTCTCCCACCCCCATCACTGATCCCTAGCATTGGCATGAAACATTTTTTACTGTTGATGAAAAATATTAAGATATTACTGATAATTATATTCCATAGTTTGCAGTAGGTGCTTTTTTTACCCATATACTATTGTATTATTATCTCCTTGTAATAGTTTCATACATTTGTTCTAGTTCATGGAAGAACTTTTTTCTATTTGTATGTTTGCACAAGTCTCCATCAACTGTGAGAGTTACTGAGTTAAACAGTCCCAAGCTTTAACCTCTGGCTTTCCTTCTGGTGACATATATGACTCCAAACTTACCTGAGCAACCACATTCATACAGAATTCATAACTAAAATTTGCTTTTCAGCTGGTAAAATTTAGAAGTTTGACTACAATGGGATATGAAAATTGACGTGAATGGCCAGTGTTAAATATTTTGCATAAGCCATTTTTATTCCATTTAATGAAAGGCTTTGGGAAAAAAAAACAAGAGAGAAAAGTGATGAATTTCAAATCTCAAATTAAATTATGTTTAGTGTTCAAGTTAACAGTTTTCAACTAAAAATTGATTCCCCTTTTCTCAATACATTCTGCAGCTGGGCCTCCAAACTGTAAGTAGCAACCTATTTCAGGAAGGATGTCTGGATCTTCAAGTAGTACTAAGAACTATAGTAGAAAATCTATATTAGGGTCTTAAAAAAACAAAGGAATACAAATCATATTTGCAAAGGATTTAACAATTAATTCATATAATTTGATATCACCATTAGTATTTTCTAGATATCTGGCAGTTAAATTCCAAACCAAAATAAAATTTTTTGATGTGCATGATTTGGGGAATTCCTTTTGCAACATACTCAGAGAAATTTAAATTGAGGAGAAATTTTAGCAATTTTAAGTTTACAATGGCATCATTTTCTTCAGAGAAATAGTTCTGATACTTCCTTTTGCAAAAGATTTGAGATATAGAGGTTTGGCTCAGTGAAAATATGAGCAATAGTTAAATTTATGTGCACAGAGAAATAGATAATATATTATCATATTTTAAAAATGACAACTCCTTTTGAAAAATTATGTACGAGGTGTTTCAGCATTCTTGGCCATGCATATCTGTGTTAACCATTTAATAAGAAAAAGTTAAGAAGTCATGACTATAATGATGCTTCTTAATTATACAAAGAGAGCAGGTTGTTCCTCTTCCACATCTTTTCTCTCTCTCCTCACAGCACTTTGTAAAGTGTTCTGTATATAATAGTCTTTCCATAAATGTTGTTGAATGGCTCTTTTATTTTTGTATTATGCAGAAAGCACATCTTTATTTTTGTTTACACATTCTTTTTAAGAAGTAATCCCAGCTTTCACACCAAACTTCATTTAAGCAAGTTATTTAAACACTGTAACCTCAACTTACTCACCGATATAAGACAAGGATAACAGTATTTACCTCAAATGATTGATGCTTAGCATAGTTCTTGGAACACAGCTATTATAACTGTTGCTGTAATACAACGGTTTAAAAAATTTTGTTTTAAACATTATGATTCTGGATCATAATAGGTTGAATAAACAGTTTTAAAATGAGAGAAATCAATGGTTCAGCTGGTTTATTGTTTAATTCTGACTCTACAAATGCGGGACACTGATTACGTGCTTCAACTTGGCGGGCCTGGGCTGGGGGACCGGATCCACCCCTGGGGAGGGTAGTGGGCACGGGCGACAGCGCCCTCTACAGCCCCCCGGGCCTGGGAAAGTGAGGCCGGAGGCAGGCCCCATTTCCTCACCCAAATTACCAATGTTAGGGGAGGCTTGCCGGAGGGAACCACCTTTTCCCCACCCCCTTATCCTGCCCGGACACTCCCCGTTGCCAGCGCAACTCCCATCACCACCGGTGCGCATACATTGTTGCCGGACACCGTTACAGGAGCAACTTTCGCCCCTTTTCAATCAACCTCCGCGCTCTCTCAGAACCAATCCAAGCCTTTAACCCCTACAGCTACCCCGCCCTCTAAACCGCCCGATATAAGCTTGTACTCTCCCCTAATAAACTCTCTCTCTCTTGGTTTTCTTCACCCTAAAAGAACCGTGTCCCGCCTGTTCCTTTCTCGCCGCCCTCCATACTTGCACGCCTCCCGCCGGGGACCTGGCCAAGTCCCCCGCCTCGCCCTCGCCTCCGGGAAAGAGCCCCCGCCGCCGGTACCCTCGGAGCAATCCTGAGAGCCTAGGATTTAGCAACCGGCCGCCACCCTCCCCCAGACGAGTCAACTGCGACCGCATACAAAGGTTTTATTAGAGTCATCAAAAAGCATGTTATTTATCCAAGTGTTTTGTATGACTGTGAAGGCTTATTCTAATTTTTCATTTCAATATTTAAAAACTCATAATCCCTATAATCACATAGCATCGGAATCATATCAGGATTTCCAGTTTAGTTCAAATGAATCTTCTTAATAAAACTTTCACTGTTTGCTTCAAATGGATGGAACATCCTCTTTTCTGAAATTCCTTAACATTATAAAAATACTTTTTTGTTTTGAGATAATTATAGTTCACATCAGTTGTAAGATATACAGAGATGTTATGTTCTCTTTAACCAGTTTCTCCAGTGATATAGCCTGCTTGATAGTCCATATCACAACCAGAAAACCGACATTGAGAAAGTCCATCAACCTTATACAGATTTCACCAGTTTAAAAAACATGTACCTATTTGTATGTGTGTGGATGTGTGTGTGAGTATATTTAGTTCTATATACTTCTATCAGATGTGTATATTTATGTGACCACCACCACCATCAAGATACAGAACAGTTCCCTCACAAGTGTTCCTCATGCCACAGCCACCTTCTTTCTTCTTCTTTCCTTAGTGCCTTGCAACCACTAATCAGTTCTCCAACTCTATAATCTTGTCATTTCAAGATGGTATGTAAATTGACACATATAATATGTAACTTTCTGAGATTGGCTTTTGTCAGTCAGCATAATTCCCTTGAGATCTATCCAATCTGTTGCATATTTCAATAGTTCATATCTTTTTTAATTGCTGGGTAGCAGTTCATGGAATGGATGTACTATAGTTTGTTTAGCCACTGACCTGTTGAAGGGCATTTGAATTGTTTTCAGTTTTTGCCTATTACAAATAAAGCTGCTATGAACATTCATGTACAGGTGGGCTTTCATTTCTTTGCATATATGTCTGAGTGCAATTGCTGAATCATCTGGTAAGCACATTTTAGTTATTTTTTAAAAATAGACTAACCAATTTTTACAGTCTCTGTCATTATCACTTTCTACTAATGTGTTTTTGTCTTCAACTTCTTTATTAAGTTGGTTGCATAAAACACATACATTCTCTTATTGACAATTTTTATCATGATCAAAAGCAGCAAAATAAGGTAATGGCAAGATTTGCTTCATGTATAAACAATCATACTGTAAGAATAGGAAATATGGATCCCTGTACAAGAAAAAGGTTGGGAAACATGTTGATAACCCTGTACTCAGAATATAAGCAAATATGTTTGCATGGACTGCACACACATAACATAGCTCACTTAGGTGCTTTTGTTTATGATGCATAATTCCTTAATCACCCATTTGTGAAATAAGAATGAACATTAACAAAATGAAATCTGATCAGCATTTATTTTCACAATATCAATGCTAAACTCAAAATCATAACTTTATTGATTGCAAATATTAATCTTAATTTTTTTAACTCTCTGGGATCTGCCAAGAAAGGTAGACTATTTCACTCTACTTGCAAGGAGACTAGACAACCTGTGCTTTTGTAGCATGAACAACAAAGGATAACAAACAAATATCACCAAGAGTGATGCCCATACATATCAAAATCTCTAGTTGAGCCACGTTCTTTCTACTTATTTAGGTAGACTGTTAAGCAACCAGCATAAGGAAAGCTTATACAATAGACTTTTACAGATGTGTAAATTAATTACACATCTATCTGAAATTTCTAAACCCCTGCTCTCAAAACAATTTTAGTACACCTATTAAGCAATACAGCACATTTAGGAAAACAGAAATTAAATATTCACCCAGTCTTGCAATTTAAAATCCTTCATAACATATGAACAATGTTCAGATATAAATTTTGAACTAATTATACTTTTCAAAATCTGATTCATGTAATGAAGGCTTCCTAAACAAAGATCTTAGGTATATGGTTTATACACACTTACAGTAGAGTATATTCTAAATAAAGATTTTATTCCTACTATGATATTACAATATAACTATTTTCTGAGTAAATATTTATGCTAAGGCTTAAGATGTAAACTCGTTGGAAGGCAAACAACTTCGTGAAGAAATTATCATTCATTTAAAAATGTGTATTGTCTCAAAATAGGCCCCTGAACTTTCAAATTTATACTGATAATACATTTACATCTCAAATTTCTAGCAAAGGCACAGGCTTTATTTAAAGAAGCAACAAAATTTTAAACCTACCAATTTCTTGAGAAAGTCACTACTTTTACTAGAAACAATCAGTGCTTCTTAAGGTGTTGGCAGCAGGTCATATATTTCACACAGGGTATTTCTCTGTTTGATTATAATCCAGCAGGAGGTAGAATATCTCTTTCACCATGGGCAGAAATATTTGTTGGACTGTGTAAGCTTGTCTCCTTGTACACAAACCAAGCATTTCCTCTCTAAATTATCATTTTCAGAAAGCCAAATACACAGACACAGGGATCCCATACTAGTGACAGAGCCAAAATAACACATCACTTCTTGATGCTGGGTACAAGGCAGAAGTTCTTGAACAATAGTGTGACCAGTAACTCTTTTAATATCTGTAAGAGCTTTAACACATGCTTAAGTACTAACCAACCACCAAAAAGTGGCAGCAAGGGTAATAATGAAGTCAATCATGGGCAGTTTTCAACTATCCCAACATAGGTTCATGTAACCAACATAAAGGAGTAACACAGCAATGCAATACAGGAAAACAAAGACAGCAAATGTAACATAAAATTGCAAAGAGGAAGAGTAATCTCTTATGAGGATATGACTTTTCCAATTTACATGACACACATTTATTGGAACTGACTGAAATGATGCCTGATTCAACCTGAATGGATAACTGGAAGTGGCTATAGCAGTTCTCTTTTCACTAATTTTAAGAGCACAGGTGACTAGAATTTCTGTTTTACTCTTTAAACTGCCACAGTTGGCAAAAGATGGAAGCAATCCACTCAAGGACCTTGATGAAGCCAAGTGACTCCTCGAGTGGGTTGAGGTTGATCTGGAAGATGGATATCCTCTAAGAGAAGGAAGGTGAGTCAGGCCGGCAGGCTAGAGTTGGGGGTGGGGGTGTGGGAGGTCAGCCAAATATTTTTCTACATGCGTTAATAAATCTGATTCGAACAATTAAATTGTAGGTTCCTTGGTGCATAAGACATGATTAATTTTTTTTTCTTGTATGGTTCATTAAAGGATATTATTAATTATAGGAGCTCAATTGATATTTGTTAAATTTAGAGAGACAATAGTGGCAAAAGCAGGCAAAGTAAAATGAAAAAAATGGAAAAACTTTAAGCACAAAAGAATTAACATTTTTTCTTTGGTAAATGTATTCAGGCTTGATTTCTTCAATACTGGGCTTTGCTACATGTACCTCCAAATATCTTATGTTGCTTGAAATAAAATCATTCCTACATGGCACACAATCGAACATAGACTAAAATCATGGTTTGGGAGTGAAACTATGCTAATGTCTGAATTTATTTCCTGAGATGGAATAGACTTAATAGTTTTCTAACATATCTGTATCAGCTTCTACACTGTACTTGCAGAATAAATTCTAATATAAGGGTATGATCAATAAATATTTTTTGGCCTTAATTTAATTTTTATAACCATGACTCTGTAATTTGTTTGTTCTAACATACTTTTTATTATGCAACTCTCAAGTTGGAGTGAAAGACAGAGGTATCTGGCATGCAATTAAAAGTCTCCCTTAGTTGTGACTGATCCATTAATTGGTAACTCTGGTATGGCTGTTTGCAGCTTAACTTCCACAGCCAATCATTAAAATCACTGCTCTGCCTGCACAATTCACTCCTTTGCCTCTCTCTTGCTTTGCACTCTATAATGCTCTCTTTTTGCCACAACCCTTGTAAAATCCAATTCTCCACCAACCCTTCCCTATATCCATAAAGCCAAACATGGTTTTAGAAAAATATACAACCACACTGACTGGTCTAATTTCAAATTCATGATCATTAACCTTGTGGGAGATTGACTCATGCCCCAAAAAACATATTCAAGTCCTAACCTTAGGCTCTGTGGTTTGGACTCATTTGTGAATAGGATCTTTGAATATCCTATTTAGATGAGGCCAAATTGAATAACAGTGGGTCTCAACACATATGCCTGGAGTGCTTACAAGCAGAAGAAATTCATACACAGTCAGCAGAAGCCAGAAGTCAGTGGAAACCAGGGGAGCAGATGAAAGGAGGAGAGAGAGATCACCATGTGATGGATGATTGCCAGAACGCTACAGAGTCTGATAGAAAACCCTGCCAAACCTTCATGTTGGAGTTCTAGCATCAAAAACCATGAGACAATATGGTACAAGCCAATCCATTGTGTGGTAGTTGTAATAGCAGTTCTGTCAGACTAATACATCCCATCTTCGTCTGAGGAGATTTATTCTGTTTTGCCAGATGAACCAAATCTGAAGTTATTTTCCCAGTTTGAGAACACATAATTGGAAAATACATAATCAGCAGCCTGAAGAATACCACACTGGTTCCCTGCCCTGTGTGATGAGGGCTACTATTTTAGGAAAGACCAAGTGGAAATAACTAGAACTACCACTACTGAGCAGAATAATAAACCAAAAGTAATATCATATTTCCTGAGGAACAGCAGAGATTAATGCCATCACCAAGGACATGAAGGCTGCAGGAGTGGTGATTCCCACCACATTCCCATTTAACTCTCCTATTTGGCCTCTTCAGAAAGCAAATCAGTCATGGAGAATGACAGTGGGTTATTGCAAACTTAACCAGGTAGTGACTCCAGTTGCTGCTGTTCCACATGTAGTATCATTGTTTGAGTGAATTAATACATCTCCTGGTAACTTGTATGTAGCTGTTGATCTGCCAAATGCTTTTCCTCAACACCTTTTAGTACAGATCACCAGAATAAATTTGCTTTCAGCTGACAAGGCCAGAAATATGACTTCACTGTCCTACTTCAAGGCTATATCAACTCTCCAGGCCCATATTATAATTTAGTCAATAGGGAACTTGATCACCTTTTCCTCCCACAACACATCACACTGGTCCATTACATCAATGACAGTAGGTGAATTAGACCTAGTGAGCAAGATGTAGCAACCGCTCTAGACTTATTGCTGGGAAATAACTCCAACAAAAGTTCAGGGCTGTTCACATCAGGGAAACCTCTAGGTGTTGAGTGATGGGGAGGTATGTTGAGATATCCCCACTAAGGTGAAAGAAAAGCTGTTTCATCTTGCCCCTCTTACAACCAAAAAAGAGCCATGACATCTAGTTAACCACTTTAGATTTTAAGGTAACATATTCTTCCTTGGAGTGTGCTACACTGGCCTATTTTTGAAAAGATACTAGCTTTGAGTGGTGACTGGAGCAAGAGGAGGCTCTGTAATAAGTCCAGGCTACCTTTCAAGTTGCTCTGCAACTTGGGCCATATGATGTTGCAGATCCAATTGTCCTTGACATGTCAGTGGCCAATAGAATCTTCAGCAGGAGAATCACAGCATGGATCCTTATGATTTTGGGGCAAAGGCCTATCATCCTCTGCAAATAGCTAATCTCCTTTCGAGAAATAGCTTTTGGCTTCCAACTGAGCTTTAGAAGAGACCAAACTTTTGACCAGGGGCCAGCAAGTTACCATGTGAAGTCAGCTTCCCATTATGAACTGGGTGTTGTGTGACCCACCAAGCCATGAATTTGGGTGTTCACAGCAGAACTCCATCATCAAATGGAAGTGGGTTATACAGGATCAGGATTGAGCAGGCCCTGAAAGCACAAGTCATTTATACAAGGAAGTGGCCCAAAGTCCAAGCCACCCACTCCTGTCAAATTACTTCTCTCAGCAAACAGTCTCTTAAGAGGCTACCTACAATCAACGGATTGAAGAAGGAAAAACTCAGGCCTAGTTTACAGACATTTCTGCATGATATATAAGTACTGCCTGAAAGTGGACAGCTACAGCGCTACAACCCTCTCTGGGACATCTCTGAAGGAAAGTAGTGAAGGAAAATCCTCTCAGTGGGCAGGACATTGAGCAGTGCACCTGGTGGTTTATTTTTCTTGGAGGACAAATGCTTAGAGGATATGCATTTATATATCAATTAATGGTTTGGCTGGATGGTCAGGAACTTGGAAGGAACATGATTGGAAAATTGGTGACAAGGAGGTCTAGTAGAGAGGTATATGGAAAGACATTTATGAATAAGCAAAAACCATGAAGGCATTTGTGTCCCATGTGAATGCTCACCAGAGGGTTACCACAGCAGAGTAGGATTAATAATCAAGTGCATAGGGTGTCTCATTCTGTGGATACCAGGCAGTCTTTTCCCCAGTCACTACTGTCATTGCCCAACGGTCTCATGAATAAAGTGGCCAAAATGATAGAGATAAATATGCAAGGGCTCAGCCATATGGATTTCCACTCATCAAGATCAACATAGCTACAGCCACTGCTGAGTGCCCAATCTGCCAGCGGCAGAGATCAACACTCAGTCCCCCATATGGCTCCATTTCCCAAGGAAGCTAGCCTGCTGTCAGGTGGCAAGTTGATTACATTGGACCACTTTCATCATGGAAGGGGCAGCATTTTGTTCTTACTAGAATAAAAACTTCCTCTGGATATGGATTTCTCTTCCCTGCATGCAATACTTCAATCAAAATTACCATCCGTGGACTTATAGAACACCTTATCTACCATCAAGGTGTTCCATACAGTATTGCTCCTGATCAAGGAAAGCAATCAGTGGATCACTGGGAAACAGCCAGTGAAGTGAGGAAATAGGCCTATGCTTATGGAATTCACTGGTCTTGCCATTTCCCCATCATCCTGAAGCAGCTGACTGATAAAACAGTGAAATGGCTGTTTGAAGGCTGAATTATGGTGCCAACTGGGTAGCAATACCTTGCAGGGCAGGGACAGCATTCTCCAGGAAGCTGTATTTGCTCCAAATTAGCAATCTTAGGAGCTGTTTTTCTCATAGCCAGGATACTAATGGGTCTAGGGATCAAGGAGTGGACATGGGAATGTCAGCACTTGCCATTACCCCTAGTGATCCACTAGGAAAATATTTTGTGATCCATATAAAAATATGTTTCTATGACCTTACAGTATGCAAGTAATAGGTCTTAGTTCCAAAGTGAGGAATGCTTCTACCAGGAAACACAACAATGATTTCGTTGAACTGGAAGCTTACACTGCCACCCACCACTTTGGTCTCTTCCTGCCTCTGAATTAAAGACAGAGAAGGTGTTACTCTACTGGCTCAGGGATTTTTTTGTTTGTTTGTTTTTTCACTTTTACAGACCAATAATTTATTGAATTTTAAAAATTGTTGGTGTGAACATTTTTATTTCTTCATGCATGTCTTTATTTTATTACTTATGTACCTATACACTGGATAAAGGGAATGTCATTCACAGGATTTACAGTCACATAGTCACACAATAGAAGTTATTTAGTTATACAATCATTATCAAAGATGAAGGCTACTAGATTACATTTCCACAATTTCAAGTGTTTCCTTCTGGCTATTCTGTACACTAGAAGCTATAAAGAAGTAGCTGTATAATGAGTCTTTACTCATAATCATTTGCTAAATCCTAATTTCTTGGTTACACCTCCTCCCTCTCTTTTGATCATTCTGTCAAACATCAGGGATCTGGGCAATGGCCATTTTAAATTCTTCATGCTAGAAAGGGGTGTTGACCTTATAGGGTAATGGAATGACACTGGTTGATGTTCTTGGAATGACTGATACCTCTGAGATTCAGGGCATATCTGGTCTGGGATCAATCTGGAGGCTTTTAGTTTCTGAAGAAATAACTTACCAAGAAAAACTTTTATAGAGGCTTATATTAGGGTTTTCAGGAATACTGTTGATTGAGGGTGGCATACTGTAGCCATTTGCAATATCTGGCTGAAGTTTGCCTACGAGTGACCTCCAGAATGTCCTCTCTACTCTATTTGAAATCTCTTAGCCACTGAAACTTTATTTCATCATTTCTTTTTCTGCTTTGGTCAAGATGACATTCTCAATCCCATGATGACAGGGCCATGTTCATCCCCAGGATTCATATCTCTCATTGCCAGGAGGACTTACACCCAACAGAGGGTAGAGAGTAGTGAGTTTATTTGCAGAGTTTGCTTAGAGAGAAAGGCCACATCTGAGCAGTAAGAGAGGTTCTCTGAGGGTGAATCTTAGGCATAATTATAAGTAGGCTTAGTTTCCCGGCTGGAGTGATTTACCTTGATTTACAAGAGGAAACAGGACTGCTACTACACAATGGAGGTAAGAAAGTGTATACTTGGAATACAGGATATATTAGTACTGCCACTCTCTGTGATTAACATCAGTGAAAAAGTACAACATAATCCAAACAGAATTATTAGTGGCCTAGACCCTTCAGGAACAAAATTAGGGTCAGTCCACCAGGCAAAGAGCCAAGACCAGCAGAGGTCCTTGCTGAGGTTAAAGAGAATGTTTAATGGAAAGCAGAAGAAAGTAGTTACAAATACCAGCTATGATCACATGACCAGTTGCAGAAATGAAGGCTGTAATTGTTATGAGTATTTCTTCCTTAATTTGTTATGAATATGTTCATTTGTGTGTATTCATATCTGGAAAATGTCCAAATCAAGGCATCATTGAGGCAATGGTCTCTTCTTGTTGACTGGCTGCCAGTTATCCTTGGCTCTCCTGTCACATGCAAGGCACAAAGGGGGCATCTGATGCTCTCTCCCTTCTCTTCAAGGTTTCATTGATTTTAGCTTCTTGCTTCTATGGCTTTCTCTCTCTGTCTGTCTGAATTTCATTCTCTTTTAAAGGACTCCATGTATAGGATTAAGGCCCATCCAGACTGAGGTGGGTCACGTCTTAAGTGAAGTAGCCTCATGAAAAAGTCCTATTTATACTGGGTTTGCATCCATAAGAATGGGCTAAATTTCAGAACATAGTTCTTTGGGGTACATGCAGCTACAAATTCCCACACTCTCTTGTTCCCTTATCACATAAGTTGTTTTAACTTCTTCTCCTAGTACTTAAATTAAAAGATATCAAGGATAAGAGTGAATATTACCCAAGGACTTGCATTCTATTCTGGGGAAATTGTTAACGCATTTTCATTTGTATGCAGGACTTTTTGTAGGCAAAAATATGTCAGTGTTATTGTATTTATTTGGAGATTAGATATCTTTTAAAGAGATGTGTATGGTTGCCAAGCTGACAAGTGGACTGTGATGATGAAGTTCATGAGTTAATTTGGCTAGGTTATGCTGTCTACTTGTTTGGTCAAGCAAGCACTGACCTGATTTTTATTGTGAGATATTTCTTACATATATTCAAATCTATAATCAGTTTTGTTTTTTTTTTTTTTTTTTTTTTTTGCATTTACAATCAACAAAGGTGATAGTCCTCAGTAATGTGAGAATTCTCCTCATCCAATCAGTTGGACATCTGAAAAGCCAGAAGTGATGACTTCAGCCAGCCAACATTTTCTGGGAAATTCAACATTACTTTCATCAGAGTTTCTAGCTTGTGGCATGCCCTATGGAATTTGGACTTTTGGACTTGCCAATCCCCATGGTTGCTTAAGCCGTATCTTATAATCAATCCATCCATCTTTTTATACTCTGTTGTGTTTATCTGAAGAACACTGACTAATACAGTTGTTGATTATTAACTGGGTGAGAGCCCTTATGATGACAAATGAGACCTTACATGCACTCATATAAACCCAAAGTTATCTGCTTATTGCTTCTTCCACTTGGAATCTTCATGCTCTGACTAGTCATATAATCTGTTTACTTTGACATGTAAGAATTATATTTTCACTTCTTGATTGATTTTTGCATCAATATAAGCATGAGCAGTCACAAAAGGAAGAGCAATTTGAAAGGAAGCAGCACGTTTAACCAGGATGCCAATGAAATGGGCTTCAGTTCTTGTGCTGATACAGCTGAGTTGTTCCTTTACCTTTGGGAGTTGTGGAAAGGTGCTGGTGTGGCCAACAGAATTCAGCCATTGGATCAATATGAAGACAATACTGGATGAACTTGTTCACAGGGGACATGAGGTCACTGTTCTGACATCTTCAGCTTCTATTCTTATTGATCCCAATAAATCTTCTGCTATTAAATTTGAGGTTTATCCTATGTCTCTTAATAGAGATGCTTTTGAAAGTCTTTCCATGCAATCGGTGAAGAAATTGACATATTATCCAACAGATACATTTTGGACATATTATTCACGAATTCAAGAAATCCTTTGGGAATATTATGCTTATATTAAGAAGTTCTGTGAAGATGTAGTTTCAAATAAGCAACTTATGAGAAAACTACAAGCAACAAACTTTGATATTGTTCTTGCAGATGCCGTTGGTCCCTGTGGTGAGCTGCTGGCTGAGCTTCTTAAAATACCATTTGTGTACAGTATCCGGAACACGGCTGGCTATAACTTTGAAAGATATAGTGGAGGACTTCTATGCCCTCCTTCCTATGTTCCTGTTATTTTTTCAGAATTAAGTGATAAAATGACATTCATGGAGAAGATAAAAAATATGTTATATATGCTCTATTTTGACTTGTGGTTCCAAATGTTTAATGTGAAGGCTTGGAATCAGTTTTACAGTGAAGTACTAGGTAAGTCATATTTTTGATTGGTAGCATGAAGTACTAACTTTCCTTGTGCCTTTGAAGAGGAGCTTGTAAAGATATAAAATCAGATTAATTGATTTTTTGTTAAGTACAATGATGAAATTAAAATATAAATTGATCTATCAATCTGATACTATGGAAAGACTTATACTGTATGGTCAGTTAGAACCATGTGCCCCAATACAAGGACAGGAAGCTCCAGGAAGCCATAATCTGTCAAATTAAGGCACTTAAGATTTCTTTGAACTGTTGCATATAATTTTACTATACCACATTTTGCATTCATGGGTTTTATTTGTTTCCATAGCAGGACTTCCGTGGCAATGTACAATTGACGGGATCCAAAAGTAGTTTAAATATAAAATGTTAAAATATTTTATAGAATAATTCATCAGTGAGTTAAGCCTATTTACTTTTTTAAAAATATTTTTTCTTTTGTATTGGCTGGGGGAGAGAGTGATGGGGCAAGGTGTTAGCAGCTAAAGGAGGTCCACTATACTGTTTTTTCATGTTTTAAAAAGTCATTAGATGGGATTGGGAAAGCCATAAGGACCAAACACCACTTTGTCTAGTTTATGGATGGATGTGTAGAAAAGTAGGGGAGGGAAACAGACAGACAAAGGTACCCAGTGTTCTTTTTTACTTCAATTGCTCTTTTTCACTCTAATTATTATTCTTGTTATTTTTGTGTGTGTGCTAATGAAGGTGTCAGGGATTGATTTAGGTGATGAATGTACAACTATGTAATGGTACTGTAAACAATCGAAAGTACAATTTGTTTTGTATGACTGCGTGGTATGTGAATATATCTCAATAAAATGATGATTTAAAAAAAAAAAAAAAAAAAAAAAAAGTCATTAGAATCTTCACTAAATGTTCTGATGAACATAAGCATGTAGACTGAGGAGTCACACACATATTTCTAGCATAACTATCTACGTAGTACAGGAAAATTGTTTCCCCTGTTGTAGCTCAGTTTTCTTATTTAGAAATCAAAATCTCCTGCTATATTACCTGAAGGATTCCTTCTCAGTGAGGGATAGGGCAGTTCTATCTCAGACTCAGAAACCTATAATTTGTGTCTAAAATATCTTATTGATCTGTTAGCCTAACAGCACCAATTAAAATAATTCTGTATAATTAGTACTTAGTGAAACTTGATGTTATTAATGATTTCACTTTCTTTCCCTAAATGCTTCCAAACCATACGTTTTAGTGATCTAAAGTCTTACTGTAGGATTAGCATACAAGTTATCAGTATGTATTTTTGGAAAACTATGTGTTTCCATCAAAAAACAAAGAGCCAAAATTTAAAAGTGAGCCCATATCTCTATTTCCATAGATTCTAAAAATCCCCAGCTACTATTTGCATATATTTTTTAATTAATAAACTAATGTTATTGAGCTCCTAACATGTACCAAAGGCAGTAGTTGGTATAAGGAATTCAGTCATACTCTCCAGAAACTCATAGTTTAGTTGAAGAATCTGTGACCATTGACCATCTTACTAAATGGTGGAAACTAGTCCAAGTACTCCTTGGAAAGGTGTTACAAAGGGTCTGATTGGATTAATTGATTGTGGAGGTCAAAATTCAGTTGTTTACCTTTGCATCTGTTAATTTTGCAGCTTTGGAGAGAAAACAAATGCATGTTAAATTCTGTGGTGGCTAAGGCTTCATAATTGTTTATGGTTGTGAATGTATATATAAATTGTGGTTTTATCAAAGCAAAGGTACTTTTAAACATCTTTGGTTACATTGCTCAAACTTCTTTCAAAAAATTACCTGGTAAATTCAGATGACAATTTTATCAAGTTTTCTCCATTTTTTTCCCACTCTTTTCCTTTCAGGAAGACCCACCACATTATATGAGATGATGGGAAAAGCTGAAATGTGGTTCATTCGAACCTACTGGGATGTTGAATTTCCTCGCCCACTCTTACCACATTTTGAGTTTGTTGGAGGACTCCACTGCAAACCTGCCAAACCCCTGCCTAAGGTAAATCTACTATGGTTTATTCTCTTTGATTTGTTTTGGATTTCCAGTTGGAATGATTCTGCATTCTTCATTCAGAGTGCTTTACTAAGAGAGAGATATTTGAAGTGGGGTAAAGTGACCTGTAAATTAGAAATGCATCACTTTCTAACCACAACATCAAGTATTTGAATTTCATTATTGTTATAGAATTAGGTGAGATTCCCGAGAGACTGAAAATAGGGGAGTTATCCAACACATAGGAAAGAATCAGTCTTTGTATTACGGTTCTCTAGGGAAACAGAATCAACAAGAGATATCTATAAATATAAGCTATTATAAAAGTGTCTCATGCAAATGTGGGAATGCATGATTCCAAATTCTATTGGACAGGATGCACAAGTCCAAATTCCATATGGCAGGCAGTGAACTGGCAACTCCAATGAAAGTGTTTGATGAACACCTCAGGAAACACTTCACTGGCTAGCCAAAGAAGTGAAGGTTCTCTCTCTCTCTCTCTCTCTCTCTCTCTCTCTCTCTCTCTCTGTCTCTGTCTCTCTCCCCCTTAAAAGTCTTCACCAGATTGGATTAAATCCAGCTGACTGAATTCTCCTTTCGAGGAAGACACAGCCTTTGTTGATGTAATCACTCACAGGTGCAGTCAATTGACTGATGATTTAATAAATCATTCTTCTGGTTATTCTTCTGCAGTAATTGTTAGGCTAGTGCTTGCTTGACTAGACACCATCACCTGGCCAAGTTGACACATAAACCTAACCATTACAGTCCACCCCTTGACAACTTGGTGGTTATACACCTTACCTTAAATCATACTTCATCACTAAGTTGAGAACAATAACAAGCATATATTTCACCTAACAATACCCAGTTGCCCATGTAAAACCAGAAATTAACTAAATCTCTCCAGGATAGGGTGCAAATCCTTGGGTGACATTGACTCTTTATTTATTTATTTATTTATTTATTTTTAATGCAATTTTATTGAGATAGATATATTCACATACCATACAATCATCCAAAGTGTATAATCAGTTGTTCACAGTATCATCATATAGTTGTGCATTCATCATCACAATAAATATTTGAACATTTTCATTACTCCAAAAAAATAAAAATAAGAATAAAAATAAAAGTAAAAAGAGCACCCAAAACATCCCATTCCCCATCCCCTCTTCTATGGTTTTTTTTTTTTTTAAATACTTTCACACATCATACAATCATCCATGGTATACAATCCACTGTCCACAGTATGATAACATAGTTATGTGTTCATCACCACAATCTATCTCTGAACATTTTCCTTACATCAGACAGAACCAGAACAAGAATAAAAAATAAAAGTGAAAAAAGAACACCCAAATCATCCCCCCATCCCACCCCATTTGTCCTTTAGTTTTTATCCCCATTTTTCTACTCATCCATACACTAGACAAAGGGGGTGTGATCCACAAGGTGTTCACAATCACACTGTCCCCCCTTGTAATCTACATTATTATATAATTGTCTTCAGGAGTCCAGACTGCTGGGTTGGAGTTTGGTAGTTTCAGGTATTTACTTCTAGCTATTCCAATACATTAAAAACTAAGAGGTATTATCTATATAGTGCATAAGAATGTCCACCAGAGTGACCTCTCGACTCCATTTGAAATCTCTCAGCCACTGAAACTATTTTGTCTCATTTTGCATCCCTCTTTTGGTCAAGAAGATACTCTCAGTCCCACGATGCCAGGTCCACATTCATCTCCGGGAGTCATATGCTGCATTACCACGGAGATTTACAACCCTGGGAGTAGGGTCCCACGTAGGGGGGGAGGGCAGTGAGTTCACCTGTCGAGATGGCTCAGTTAGAGAGAGAAAGGGCCACATCTGAGCAACAAAGAGGTACTCAGGGGGAGACTCTTAGGCACAAATACATGCAAGTTTAGACTCTCCTTTGCGGTAACGAGCTTCATAAGGGAAAGTCCCATGATCGAGGGCTCAGCACATCAAACCACGAGTCCCAATGTTTGTGACAACATCAACACCAGTCCAGGTAAGGATGTCCAACACATCCGCACCTTCCCCCAGATCCTTGGGGCTGGGGAGGAGGAGGCTGTAAATATATTTTTTATTATCTGCCCAAATTACTCTGGGATGTGACATTGACTATTAAAATTGATTTGTTTTAGCTTAAATACTGTGAAATGAACAATACAGTTTATGTCATATGATAAAGGGATAAGATAGAGGAGAAAACAAAAATATTTGCTCTCTGGGCAAATACAAACATACTCATAACAAAACAAGGAGGAAAAATTCATGCCATCGTAGTCCTTGTTCCTGTAACTGGTCATATGGTCATAGTTCATATTTATCACTACTTTCCTCCACTACCCATTCCATGTTCCCTTTACCCTCAGCAAGTAATTCAGCTGGCTGTGTTTCTTTGCCCGGTCGGGTGACCCAAAGTTTCATTCCTGAAGTTTCTTGGCCATTGGTGGTCCTGCCTGGATTGAGTTTTTGCAGTTTTCCATTGACTTTAATCACAGGGCATGGTAGTACTAAGAGACACCCTGGGGATCTCCTGTATTCCAGGAAAACTCTTCTTTACCTCCATTGTGTAGTTGCAGTGCCACTTCCCCTTGATAGTCAGGATCAATCACCCCAGCCAGTACAGTAATTCCCTTCCTTTTCTGTTGATTCAGAGGCATTTGAAGCCCAAAGTGGCCAAGTGGCAGTCTGAACTTCCAGTTCAATGGAATTATTGTGTCTCCTGGTGGAAGCACTCCTCCTTTTGGAACTGAGACTTGAAGACCAGCAGAGCTTAAGGTTGCAGGGACAGGAAGCAAAAATTTTCATAGTGAATCACCAGGAGCGATAGTGAGTGGTGCCACTCCAATTTCCACCCCATGATTCCTGGACCCGTGAATCCTGGCTATGGGAAAAACAGCTCCATAGAATGGATGCTGATTGAGAGCATACACAGCTTCCTGGAGTACACTGCCCTATCCCTGCAGGTTATTGCCATCTAGTTGGAACCATAATTGAGTCTTCAACAGGCCACTCCACCATTCTATCAACCCAGCTGCCTCTGGATGATGGGGAACATGGTAAGAACAGAGAATTCTGCGCATATGTGCCCATTCTCTCACTTCATTCGCTGTGAAGTGGGTTCCTTGGTCAGAAGCAATGCTGTGTGGAATAACAAGAGTGTGGATAAGGCATTCTGTAAGTCCATGGATGGTAGTTTTGGCAGAAGCATTGTGTGCAGGAAAGGCAAACCCATATCTGAATATTGTGTCTATTTCAGTGAGAACAAATTGCTGCCCTTTTCATGATGGAAGTGGTCCAATATAATCAACCTGCCACCAGGTTGATCACCTCAGGGAATTGAGCCATACTCAGGACTGAGTGTGGTTCTCTGCTGTTGGCAGATTGGGCACTCAGGAGTGGCTATGGCCAGGTCAGCCTTGGTGAGAGGAAGTCTACTTTGCTGAGCCCATGCATAACCATTCTGCCATGACCACTTTGTTCATGCAATGACAGGAGTGGCTGGGGAAAGAGTCTGAATATTATACACTGAAAGGGGCATCTTATCCACTAGATTATTAAAATCTTCCTCTGCAGAAGTCACCTCTGGTGAACATTCAGATGGCAAAAAAATACCTTCATGTTTTTTACTCAGAGAATTCTACACACATAAATTTTCCCCAGACTTCTTTGTCACCGATTTTCCAACCATGTTATTTCCAAGTCCCTGACCATCCACCCAAACCATTAGCAAAAGCCCATGAATCAGTATACAAACACCCCTCTGGCCAGTTCTCCTCCAGGCAAAATGAACAACCAGGTGCACTGTTCAAAGTTCTGTCCACTGGGAGGATTTCCCCTCACAAGTGTCCTTTAGGGACATCCCAGAAGAGGACTGCAGTGCTACAGCAGTCCATTTTCTGTTTGTGCCTGCATGATGTGCAGAACCATCTGCAAACCAGGCTCAAGTTTCCTATTCCTCAGACAACTGATTGTAAGGAACTCCCCAAGATGCCATGCCTGTGGGCTGGGAAAGAGTAGGTAATGTGGAAGGATTGAGGGCTGTGGGCATTTGGACCACTTCCTCATGTAACTTGCTTGTGCCTTCAGGACCCGCTCAAGCTCTATCTCATGTATACTATTTCCATTTCATGATGCAGTGCTGCTGTGCACACCCAATTTTATGGCTTGGTGGGTTGGACAGCACCCAGCTCATGATAGGTAACTCAGGTCTCATGGTAACTTGGTGGCCCAAGGTTAAGCATTCTGTCTCTAGGGAGGCCCCATAGTAGGCCAAAGATACTTTCTTAAATGGAGAATAGTTATCTGCTGAGTGTGGTAAGGCTTTACTCTAAAATCTTAAGGTTCTTCATGGTGATTCTCCTATAGGAGCCTGCCAAAGGCTCCAAACAGCATCTCTATTTGCCACTGATACTTGGAGTACCGTTGGATCAGCTGAATCATATGGTCTAAGTGGCAGAGCAGCTTGCACAACAGGCTGAACCTGTTAAAGAGCCTCATCTTGTTCCTGTCACCACTCAAAACTAGAAGCTTTTCTGATCACTCAGTAAATGGGCTGGAGTGGCACACCCAAATGAGGAATAGGTTGTCTCCAAAATTCTAAGAGGCTGATTACGCATTGTGCCTCTTTTTTTTTTGGTTATAGGAGGGGCCAGATGCAACAGCTTATCCTTCACATTAGCAGGGATATCAACATGCCCCACACCACTGGACACCTAGAAATTTCACTTAGATGGAAGGCCCCTATATTATTCTTGGATTCATCTCCCAATGTCTAACATGCAAATACCTTACCAAAAAATCAAGAGTAGTTGCTACTTCTTGCTCCCTAGGTCCAATCAACATGATTATCATCAATATAATTTTTCACTGTGATGTTTTGTGGGAGGGAGAAATGATCAAGATCTCTATGGACAATATTATGACATAGGGCTGGAGAGTTGATATATCCCTGAGTTAGGACAGTGAACATATACTACTGTCCTTCCCAGCTGAATGCAAATTATTTCTGGTGGTCCTTGGTAACAGCTTATGAGAAAAAAGCATTTGCCAGATCAGCAGATGCATACCAGTTACCAGGGGATGTTTGGATTTGCTGAAGCAATGATAACACATCTGAAACAGCAGCTGCAATTGGAGTCACCAAATGGCTAATCTTATGATAATCCACTGTCATCCTCAAAGAACCATCTTTTTTTCTGCACAGACTGCATATGACAGTTGAATGCGGATGCATCCCTCAATTCCTGAAGCATGGCATTATTCTCTGAAATACCTCCATGAATCTGTTATTGATTCTGCTTTAGTATTTTGCTAGTCCAGGGCAGTTCCACTGGCTTCAACTTGGGCTTTCCTACCATAATAGCCCTCACTCCACAAGTCAGGGAACTAATGTGGGGATTCTGCCAGTTGCTGAGTATATCTATTCCAATTATGCATCCCAGAACTGGGGAAATAAACAGAGAATGAGTCCAGTGACCCATTGGACCCGCTGTGAGATGGACTTGAGCTAAAACTCCATTGGTAACCTGACCTCCATAAGCCACAACTCTGAATCGTGGACCAGAGGTTTGTTTTGGGTTTCCTGGAATTAATGTCACTTTTGAGCCAGTGTCTAATAATCCCCCAAATATTGGATCATTTCCTTTTCCCCAATGCACAGTTACCTTGGTAAAAGTTGTAGATCCCCCTGGGGAAGGCTGGGAGGAAAACTAACAGTATAAACTTTGGCAGTGTAATAGGGTCCTTCCCCAATGTTACACAACCTTCCCCTCATTCAAGGGGCTCTGAGTCTGTAAACTGTCTCAAGCCTGGGAATTGATTAAGGGGCTGTGACTCTCTTTTTTTATAATTCAAGGTAGACTTTTGTTCACTTGACCTAGAATTCTTCTGCTTATACAGATCAAACAAGCATTTAGTAGACTGTCCATCCATTTTGCTTCTAGGTACTCCATGATCTACTAGCCAATGCCATAATTTTCTATGCATCAGATTATCTTGACTGCTGCTTTGAGCCTGTTTTCCATTATGATAGACACTCCCACCTTGTCTTTGGTGATTAACTGTTGCCCCAGGGCTTCTGCCAATTCAGGATCCAATTATCCCCATTTGTTTAAGAATTCCAGCTCAGTGACAGCAGTTCTAACAGTCATACCTGCCTTACATAGAAGGGTGGCTACAGAGCTCTTCAGGGGTGATGGAGCTAGTTTCACAAATTTATTCCTCACAGTCCTGGTAAAACATGTATCCTCTGGACATTTCAGGGGTGTGTGAGCAGATCTTCCATGATAAATACATTCTAACATTCCAATCTCTCTAAGTCATTGAATACCCTCCTCTACATTATACCAGGGTAGTTCTGGCAATTTGACTACAGATAATGTTGGCCACCGTTTGATCCACGTGGAAGGCAACTACCCAAACAAACCTTCAACACCATTTCTAAGCACTCAATCTACAACACTGAATGCAGAATCTCTGCTTAGCGGGCCCATATCAATACATTCAGCCTGATCCAACTTTATATTCCTTCTATTATTATCCCAGAGCCTTAATATCCATTCCACACATATTCTGATTTCTGTCTATAAAAGCAGGAAAACTCATTCAGTTCTTTTGAAGCATTGTGTACATCTTCATGGGTCACACCTTTTACCTCACCCTTCAAGGCCTTTTGGGACTTTAGTCTAGTTATAGCTCTTGAAGAAAGACTAATGATGGGGGTGGGTCATGAAAATAATTAGAAGTATCCCACTAAACAATTTACCTCAGGACATTCCATTGCAGTTTCATTTCATGAAAAATTATTAATCTCTCCAGACAGAGGAATGAGGGCTGCTTCCTCGGAGGAAGTGATTATAAGTTTAGCAGGCACCGAAGGGCTAATATCTTTTGGTGGAGATTGGGTGACAGGCTCCTCATGGCACATTGGAGGTGGCAAGCTGTTTCCTCAAAGCAGGCTGGAGGTTGGGTAGCTGTATCCTCAAGGCAGACTGGAGGTGGGGAAGCTGTTTCCTCAGCGCAGACCATTACATGTACATCTAGCAAAGACTCAGCAGAATCAAGGGTTCCAATGCCCTCACTGCCATTATTATCAAACCATATGTCCCTATACCAAGTTTCAGGATCCCATTCTTTTCCAATCAATGCCTTTACCTTTACAGCAGACACCCTGTGAGGTTGCGATTTTAGTTTATCTTGTAAATATGTTACTGACAAATGAGATGCTGGGTCTGGTTTTCAGAAATCTCAAGTCTGTGACAATAGGATTTTCTTTCTGGGCACACATAAAAGCCTTTACATTTCTCATACAGCACTTAAGTTTCAAACATGGAGCCTTTAACTCATCCTTGTGTCTTATAACTTCATTCAGCGTATATAAGAGCAACCAGCCAACATCATTATACCTCTTAACCCTTCAAAACTCTGTTAAGGTGTCAAAAATACTGTCACCCAGAGCCTTGCTTCATACAAGAGTATAATTAAAAGAATAAAATGGTGATATTTTGCATATCTCCATTGCCAGCTCAGGCCATGGACTGTTAGTGCAATCTTGATTATTGGAAATGTAGTCAATAGTGACTTTGACTCTAATCAGAGTAGAAAACTAACTGTAATAGCCCATTTTAAGATTCTGTTTCTCAAGAACCACCCCACTTCTTGTACCAAGTTGCATTAGTTAAGGTTCTCTCAGGAAACAGAATCAACAAGAGATATCTGTAAATATAAGTTTTTTTAAAAGTGCCTCATGCAACTGTAGGGGTGCATGAGTCCAAATACCGTAGGGCAGGCAGTGAACTGGAAACTCCAGTGAAGGTATTCAGTGAACACCTCAGGAAATGCTTTGCTGACTAGCTGAAGAAGAAGTGACGGTCCTCTCTGTCTCTCCCTTAAATATCTTCAAATGATTGGATTAAATCAAGGTGACTGAATTCTCTCATTGAGGAAGACATGCCCTGTGTTGGTGTAGTCAGTTACAGGGGCAGTCACTTGACTGATGATTTAATAAACCATTCTTCTGGTTTATTAAGTAGCCACAAATATCCTTGCAGTAATGGTTAGGCCAGAGCTTGCTTGACCAGATACCTGGACACCATCACCTGGTGAAGTTGACATATGAAACTAAACATTACACTCATTCATTCAAAGAATGTGAGAAGAGTGGTTTCCGTATTCCAGGTGAGCTAAGTGCTGGATATGCAGAGAGACAAAGTAGAGACAATTTCTGTCAGCACATATCATATACTTCTACTTGAAAAGATAGACAATAAGCAAGTAACAAAAATGAAGCGTGAGATATGTTATAATAAGGAAATAACACTTTACTAAGGAAAAGTTCATTAGGGACCACAAAAAGTAACCCAGAGTCGTTGATAATTAAGGTGACTCCTGCAGCATGTGTAAGAATAAGCAGAAGAGGTGGGGCAAAGAAGGAGATACAAAAGAAAAACAGCAAGAACTGTAATGACAGAACCCAAGAGCTCCAAGGTTAAGCTAATAGAAAGAGGATGAGTAAAGGGGCACCTGATTCTAGAGAGGTAAGTTGGAGCCAGATAATATTAAGGAGATGAAACATCTATTAAAGGTATCAGGGAACCCATGAAAAGTGTTAAACAAGGGAGCACTGTTACTAGCTTTCTTTTTGTGAATACCCCTCAACTGAATGGTAGAGAAGCAAGACTTGAAATGGAGATCAGATAGGAGGTTGGTACAGGAGTTTAGACAACAGATAATGGGAGATTAGACTAGAAAGTTCACAAAAGGAAGACCAAATCTACTTCTAAAATGGTACCAACTTCATGTTGTTGTTACATGGGAAAAAATAGTAAATACATGTAAAGTATTTAAAATGTCTCTGGCATATAGTAGTGACCCAAAAGTAATATTAACTGTTGTCATAACTATTTTCATTGATGTTATTTTTTGTTACATTAATAGTACTATCATTATCTAATATGTACAAGGCACTTTAGATATAATTCCTCATTTAATAACTGGATATCCAACTGATAAAGAGAATTCTATTCTCTGCTCCTAGAAACCCAATGTCCTCTGCAGTTGTTTAAAAGTAGATGTGTTGCTGAGTGAAATAAGTAATGCACATAAGGGCAAATATTGTATGACTTCATTTATATGAAATCTCTAGAAATTGCAAATTCATAGAGACACAGAGTAGATTGGAGGTTACCACAATCCAGGGGAGGAGAGAATGAAGAATGGTTGCTTGGTGGATATAGAGGGTTAGAAATTTTAGAAAGTTTAAAATAAAATGGCAAGAATGATGTAGATGTATAAATTGTGGCAACCAGATGAGCAAATTGAAATGTTAAAATTTTAGTTGACCAGTATTCTAGGTTAGATGAAAGACCATCCCTCAACAGTATAAATGTGTCCCCAACAATATTGGCAGCCAAATCCAGAATTTACTCTTTTACCCCAGCATTTAAACAATTCCTCCTTTGGGATCCCAGAGTTACACATTTTAGAGCATAAAAAAGATCTTGTAGTCTATCGGAGCAGGGTTTTTCTGCCATACACCAAGTGTATACGTAAACCTCAGTAAATTTCCTTTGGGAAACATGGATCTTTTCCACATCATAGCTGTCTGACAGAATAAACACCAAGAAAATATACCCTATGTATATAATAAAGACCATAAATTCTGTGTATTTATAAATAAATACCAAATAATTTCTACCATTTATGTTTAGTTTCTAAGCTCCTAGAACAAGTAGCATAGAATGGATTTGAGTTAAAAGGAATCTATTGGCTCATGGTTTCAGGAACAAGAAGGCTTGCTTCCTTGTGGGGATGGCATCTTTTGGCTGACCAGTGATTTTAGGGTTCCTGGCTTTTCTGTCACATGGGAATGCACATGGTAGCACCTTCTTTCTCTTCCTGGTTCTATTGACTTTCAGCTTCTGGCTGTTCCTCATGGCTTCCTTTTCTGTGGCCTTCTCTATAAAGCTTCCAGCAACAGGATTAACACCCATCCTGATTCAATTTAGCCCCACCTTAACTGATTCACCTCATCAAAAGGTCCTATTTACAATGGGTACACACCCATCAGTAAGGAAAAAGATTAAGAGCATGTTTTTCTGGAGTACATAGCTCTAAGTCAACACAATTTGTATCTGAAACTGTCCTTACTTTGGCACTGCAAAAGAATTCTGTCAGCACATAGGATAGTGTTCTTTATGAATGAAATCAAGACTCTAATATATTTTAAGTTAATATCACACCTTTAAGACAAATAAAAGCAACCATGCTTTACTGCATTATTATATGTTGCTCTTTTGTGATGGATCACATTCTTTATTCACAGGAAATGGAAGAGTTTGTCCAGAGCTCTGGAGAAAATGGCATTGTCGTGTTTACTCTTGGGTCAATGGTCAGTAACATGACAGAAGAAAAAGCCAATGCAGTTGCATCAGCCCTTTCCCAGATTCCACAAAAGGTTAGATAAAGGCTTTCTGGTGAACAATCAGTTAATTAGTCTGTCAAACTCTATAATGTATCTGATTATGAAAATTTTCTGCAGGAAGATAAACTGTTATGGTAGTTTTAATTTCTCTCAGAATACAGGTTGAAAATAAAAATATAGATTTTAGGGGCTAAAATAATACAGAGTATTTTTTATTGCTAATTACTGTAGCTTGACATTATGTGGTCAGAAAGAAATATATTTAAGAGGTGTAGTGTTTAGTTTGTGTATTATAATGATCTCATGGCCATGTACCCAGAAATCACTGAAGTCTGTCCTTTCATTTGCTCCTTTCCCTTACAAGATTCCTTAAGACAGTGCACACACTGCAGGCATTATCAGAAAGGAATAAAATTTAAAATCATAATTGCACCAGCACATCTGAGCAACAAAGAGGCACTCAGGGGTAGACTCTTAGGCACAATTATAAGCAAGTTTACTTTTGAACTTAACTTTACATTCTTATATGATCTAGCCTTTTCCTAATCACCTATGTTAGTTTTTTGCTAAGACGCTGAAATCACTTTAACATGCACATATCAAATTCAAGTGAACCACTGGTAAATAATACTCCAATTCAAGATTCTTTGGGAATTCCACAATCAGCATCGTATTGAGCATGGAAGTGATTTGGATATGGGAGGCCATGTCAATCACTGTTGTCAATGCTTTGTGGTGCTACTACTCCTATTATCATAATGGTCAGTTTGTTAATGGGATCAGCTAAACAAAATTTTATGTAATCACAATTTTGGACTTTTTCCCAATACCCAAACTGTTATTTATGAATTACCAATGTGCTTTTCTTTTCTACATTTAAATAACTTCCAGACCAGCCTAGCAATAGTGATAATACTTTGGATTCATGTCAAATATTGCCACTTGAAATTTACTTGGAAGTAGTGCTTTATAATTTGTGATGCAAAAGAAATCATACTTACTTCCTCAGCATAATTTAACTTACTTCTCACAAATAGCTGATTGCATAGATTTGCTAACTTTGTATATCAAGTGATGTAGAAAGCTAACAAAATTGTTTATGGAACGAGTGCCTATAAGTAAATTCCCTTGATATCACTCAAAATGAAAACAAAAAAACCCACTAGTTTAATACTAAATTTGGAAGATGACAGCTAGTATAATAAAATAGATAAGACAAAATAAATGTGTAGATCACTAGGAATTCACTATTTTTTTGCACTAGAATTATAATGATGGCCTAACAGTTTCTTAAATACTTGAATTTCTTATTGATAATATCATTTATCTTAGTTTCATAATTATGTACCAGATCAGATACAAAAATAAATAGATTGAGTGTGCATATTCCCATTTACTTCAGTGTTTTATTAGTTCCAATTTCTGAACATCTCTTGACCTCGTTTCTTTATCTGTCACATGGAAGGGGTTTGACAAGATGATTGCTTAATCTACTTAGAAGTAAAATTTGCTAAAACTTTGTGGTTCTACTCACGGAATAAAGCATTTTCTTCATCTTAATAGGTTCTGTGGAGATTCAATGGCAAGAAACCAGATACCTTAGGACCCAATACTCGTCTCTATAAGTGGATCCCCCAAAATGACCTCCTTGGTAAGAATGAATAACAAACACTGAAGACATAAGTAACAGCTAATCAGATGATAATAGTTTAACAGGAAATGAATTTATCAGATATTCATTATTGGAAACCCTAAAAGTAAAACATAATTTCTTTATATTCATTTTCCAGTCTTAACAGGGGGAAAGGAAGAAATATAGGATTTAAAATTTTATTATACACAGTCACATTCCTTAAAGCCAGAATCAAAGTATCATTATTTCAGGTGTAATTACTTCTTATTTGGAAATTTTTAATAACTTCTTAGATGATCTTGCTCCCCTTATTCATTCTTATCACACCTATCCTATCCCCTATGTAGTATTTCAAGTGCCAGTGGACATTAGCAGCCATTCTTTTAGAATCAGTGGCTCTCCATTTTCCACAGGAAAACATTCAAATTCATTATCATGAAGTGATAAAACATTTTATGATGAAGTGTTCCCTTACCTCCTTCTGATTACAGCACCAACACCTCACACTTCCTGCTGTCTTGGACACCCTAAATGTCAGATTCAGTGACTACTCCATCTTTAAGAGGTTATGCTCTAATGACCCCTTTTTGCACATGATGTTACATTTATCCTGAATGTTCTTCAATGTCCACCTTCCCTTCATCTTTCAAGTCTCAAGGCACACAGCATTTCTTTCATGAAGCCTTCACTTACCTCTCCAACATGCTTAGTTACTTCTTGCTCTGGGATCTGAAAACAATTTAAAAACAGTTTCATGAGACAATAGTCTATTATCTAGAAAATACTGCCTCACGCACTGCCTTATATTGCCCACATCTTATTTAATTTGTAAGATATAATTAATTTTGCTAAATTTTACCTAATCCTAGGTCATCCAAAAACCAAAGCTTTTGTAACTCATGGTGGAACCAATGGCATGTACGAAGCTATCTACCATGGGATCCCTATGGTGGGCATTCCTTTGTTTTGGGATCAATTCGATAACATCGCTCACATGAAGTTCAAGGGAGCAGCAGTGAGTCTGGACTTTGTCACATTGACAAGCACAGATCTACTTAATGCTTTGAAGACAGTCATCAATGACCCAGTGTAAGTTGTCCCCAAAAAGGTTTTCTTCTTGGTTTTAGGAGAAAGATTTGTCAGAGGTTTGAGGAAAGTGGAGAAGTTTTGGAACACTCAGTAGGGAGAATGAAAAGAATCACTGAAGAAGGTAACATTCAGAACAAAGTTGAAGCAGGGAACCACAAATGTTATAACAATACTAATCTTCACAACCAATTGACTTTCAACATTGAGAATTCATCAAATCTTTTAAACAATTCTAAAGTAGGTCCCTCTCCCCAGTAAATCAGCAAGACATAATCAACCTCAAATTCCCAGTACATTTAACAATTCCAAACATTTCTATTTTAGTTTTTTAATCCCATTAATGATAAATGGTAAACACCTTGGATCTAAAATTTATCCAATTAAAACTTTTGAAGAAAGGGATACTACTTATAAATGCATGCAAATTCTTAGGTGTTTTGGTTGTGTTTTTTTCTGTCTCATTTGGAGGAATTATAAAATAAAACAGTGATTGACTTGGAAGAAATATATTGGAATATTTCAGTTCAAAAGCCAAAATTCCTGAAAAAAGAAATATTTGGTGCTCAATTTATCTGAAGTTATACATTGATTTAAGTTTTATTGTTACTATTATTATTATTATTATAGTATTATAATTCATCAGGTATTTTGCTTTGAAATAACTTTAGAGGAAATAAAACATTTTATTTGAGAATATATTGATAATAATGTTTGAGAATATATTGATAAGAATAGTGCAGTAGAAACTTATATTTTCAAAGAAGTGCTATATTTGTTTCAACCACACCTATTGCCCATCCTAAAGAGCACCACATAAATCAGTTCTATTTTTCATTATTATATAAAGGAATATACCTTTCATTTGATGGGTTCACTCATGTAAAAGTACATTTTTCCAGTATAGATGTTTTTCTGTTTTTTGATTTTTAAAAAACTTACTGCTGTCAGTGAAAAATGAAGATAATTTCTACATTTGCTGATATTTGTGGTTCGCTAGGCATGATACTAGTTTTTTGCATGTATTAAGACACTTCTTCATTACAGTCTTTCTATACTGTATTACAAAAATGTTTCTGGACTGGTGCCATCCTCTCAAAACCTCAACCCTCCCACTGTGATTTTAAAAAGCAGGGAGACAAGTCATGTTCATAGCTGTTGATACAATGTTATGCTGTTACAACACTTTGGGATTCAAAGTTCATAAGTGATGTAGCTGTATGGCTTCTTTCTCATCTATTAGTCCATAATCATTTTCAACAGTAGAAACAAATGAACTGCAATGCCTCAAAGTAAAATGTTTAGCAATCTTCAGATTGTAAATAGTAATACTAAGAAGGACAACTAAACTAATAGTAGCAAACATTTACTGAGTAAACTACATGATAGGAACAATTCTAAGAATTCTAAGAATTAATCCATTATGCCTCACAATAATCATATAAGAAAGATACTGTTCCTATCAATTCCTTTTATCAATGAGAAAAGTGAGGCATAGAGAAAATGAAAAAGCAGATAGCAAATACCAGAGTTAAGAGTCAAACCCAGGCAACCCACTTTCACTGTTCTAACCACTAAATCACTGACCCAAGGTCAATTCCAATTTTGTGCAATACCAACTCCTGACCAGGTCTGTGTAAACATGTCCCTGGACCTCATCAGGGATCTGCCTCCTCTCTCCGGCTTATACTATCCTGCACTGTGTCACCAAGTCCATTAGTAACTCTCCTGGATAATTCAAGTTCTGAATTCTCAAGTGATTTCTTTCTTCTTTTTTCCCTTTTGGTATTTAGCTCATTCTATTCCTCCCCGATATTCTCTCTTTCTATACTTCTTGAAATCTTATGCAATCAAAAAATTTGAACCCACAGTCTGTGATCTGTATAATCATCTTTGAAGAAGGCAATATATTTTATGTAGCCCTCATTTTTATCCTCTGCATGAATATTTCAGTTGTTTATATTTTCTAGTTCTTTCTCTAAGTTGACATCTGTTTCATTTTCCCTCAGCTATAAGGAGAATGCCATGAAGTTATCAAGAATCCACCATGACCAGCCCATAAAGCCCCTGGACCGAGTGGTCTTCTGGATCGAGTTTGTTATGCGCCACAAAGGAGCCAAGCACCTTCGCCCAGCTGCCCTCAACTTGACCTGGGCACAATACTACTCTCTGGATGTAATTGGATTCCTGCTGGCCTGTGTGGCAATTGTCACTTTCCTTATCATAAAGTGTTGCTTGTTTGGCTATCAAAAATTTGTGAAGACAGGGAAGAAGGGAAAGAAGGAGTAGAGTTCCTTGAGACCTAAGGCTATTAGGCATGGTAGGTAGGCTCACTCTCTTTAATTCAACCACTATGGTTCAAGTTGCGAGTTATTCTACCTTCACAGGGGAATAAATATGAGTGTTGTTGTTTTTTGATAAATTATTCCTCAATATTCATCAATTTTATTCATCAAACTTAAGAGGCAATTGTTGCTGGGGTCGTAAAGACAGATTATATTCAAGGTTTGATTCATGTTTTGTAAATCCTCAAAAGATTCTGCTTTGGTCCTGATTTATGTATAATTTCATAACTTTTAAACAAAATGAGACTCATCGGAGTCTCAGACTACTGATTTGAGAAGATCAAAAAGCCTAAATATTTTACTGTGCATTTTCACAAATTTCTTCTTTATAAGTCAGATGCACTCAAGTAGAATGCAGTTGTCCCTCAGGAAGCATAAAACATTTCTTCATGGAAATTTTCTTTATTTCTCATATTTTGATTGGTCCTAACTGACCTTCTATGTAGAATTACAAAACCTGAATTAAATCTTTGGTTAAAAGAACAGAAGATATTTTCTACACAAGAGTTTAAATATGCTGGAGTTACTGTCCTTGCTTTCTTGAACAACACTTCATAATTGGATAGTAAGACACAAAAGTCTTAAAATCCAACAATCGCAATTACTGAATAGAAGGGTAATACCTGGGAAGGGATGTGTCTTCCTACAATTGCCACCTTCCAGGGTTATTCCAGTCACCTCTATTGATGAAACTTTCCTATTCAGCTAGTTAGTAAAGGAGAAATGTTTACAATGTCCAGATTCAATACCACAAAGCTAAATTTGGAGGTGAGAGGCATTAAATTGCAAACTGACGCAACAGATGACAGTGTGCCAAAATTTCTCATTTGTTGGAATCCCAAAGTGTTTGTACCTTTGGGCCCTGCCTTACAGTAAGATTCAGATGAGCAAGGGGCATGACTTTCTTTTAAAAATGAAGTTTATGAAAGCAGGGTATGTGGAGGGAAGGCAATGAATAGGGAGTCCTGACAAAGATCAACATACAGTAGGTCCACTGGGTCTGCAGCAAGACCAGTGGTCATTTACTTGATCCCAAAATGTATAATCAGAATAGACATAGTTGCAGATTGGGTTTTTGGTTGCAGTAGTAGCTGGCTTAGTCTTGGTTGGGCTCATGTGTAGACTTCATCTCTGCCTTGAGCCCCACTCTGCTCATGTACCGTCAAGCAGCACTGGAGGAGTTAGTTATTTGATGCCTCTGTATTGTGGGTATTAATTTTTACCAATCCAAAATATATGAAAATTATCTCATTGGTTTAGTAGTCAAACTCCTAATTCTTTATATGGTTAACCAGCTTTTCACATCTTTTTTGTATGTTTATTACTCTGTGTTTATGACTTATACTCATTTTCTATTGTGATGTTTTTCTACTGATTCTTCTTTGATGTAAAGATGTTATAAAGAGTATATTTGCATATTTGCTATTTATGGAAAAAAAAAGAAAAAAAAAAAAAACACTAGCATCCTGGGTCACATATTCATGGATGACAGTGACTCAGTGTAACTGGCAAAGAAATGAGATCAATGAAGGTAAGGTGAACTTTGATAAAAATTAATCTGAACCCCAAGGTCAGAAAAGATGAGCTTCTGGAACTGAGTATAGCAATCATAGGGAGGTCATGGAAGTTGCAAGAGTCAGGGTAAAAAAAAAAAAAAAAAATGATGCAAACACATTGAATCAGATCACATATGTTGCAACAAGTGGTGGTTTAAGGACAGAAAAACAATTAGAAACAAGAGAGCTTTGCTACAGCTCTAATAACAGATGTTAATGAATAATATTTTATATTTATATCAGTTATCTGGTAATTCCTAGAGCCTTTATTTGATTCATATTGGAAGCTGTATCAGTCTTAAGGTCAATCAGGAAAACAGAAACCATCTACATATTTTAAGTAGAAAAAGATTTAATATAAGATATTAAATGCTTACAATTCCAATTTCCTATAGGCTAGAAGGGAAAAAAACAGGAAAGGCTATCATATACTTTCAGATTTGCCTGTTCTACAAAATATCGGGATGTTGCTAATGATGCCTAAATAAGGAAAATGGAGGTAGCTATCTTCAAGTGTCAGAGCTATCCCACAGCCTCAGGGAGGGCAGTGGTGTTCATAGTCACGGAAAACCTCACATGGGAGATATCACATCTGCTAAAGTTCACTCATCTTCCCATTTCTGCTAGAGGAAGAATAAAATGACTTCTTTCATATATATGCCTTCTCACATATGACAGCACATAACTCACATCCAGAACTTTGAAGGCAAGAGAGTCGAGAACACATACTTCCAAGTAAAAAACAAGAGAGCATAAAGGTGGTGGTACATGCTGGTGCCAAAAACAGAGAACAAACCATATCGAACACAGGGGCAGAGCTCAATTTCAGGATTTGTGGCTAGACTAGATAGGTAGAAATAGTTTATAAAGAGTCTCTATTTAAGGTATGGTAGACATGCAAGAAGCTTTTTGATAGCAGATCTACCCTGGACACTCTTTTGTTTCAGGTGAGTGCATAGTTGCAGAATCAAAGTTTTTTCAAATATTAGAAAACTAATTTGGCCGTGACACATAGCTCATGGGCAAAGTCATGGGATATAACCTAAGGTTTGCATTTTTCCTAACCAATGAACAGGACCCATCTTTGAAGCTTTTTCAACTTCATTTATTTATCCAAAAACAGACAGCATATCTGCAATCTCATATATTACGGAAAATATTAATGTGAGCAAGTAGAGCACCTACTCTCAAATATCTTAAAATTTAGAAGGGAAGAGAAGCATATATAGATTAGAGTAGCAAAAATCCTCTGCAAATAACTACACTCCTTTGGAGAAACAGCTTTTGGCTTGCTACTGAGCTTTAGAAGAGACCAAACATTAGCCATGGTGCCAGCAAGTTACAATGAGACCTCAGCTGCCCATCATGAACTGGGTGTTGTCTGACCACCAAGCCATGAATTTGGGTGTGCACAACATAACTCTGACATCAAGTGAAAGTGGTATATACAAGATTAAGCTTGAGCAGGCCCCGAAAGCACAAGTTATTTACACAGGACGTGGCCCAAAGCCCAAGGCCCCTACTCCTGCCACTTTTTATTCTCTCTCTCAGCATACAGCTATGGCCACTTGGGGAGCTGCCTCCAATCAGTTGACTGAAGAAGGAAAAACTTGGGCCTAGTTTACAGACATTTTTCCATGATATATATGTACCACCTCAAAGTGGACAGCTACAGTCCTACAACCCCTTCTGTGACATCCCTGAAGGACAGTGGTGAAAGTAAATAATCTCGGGAGGCGGGGCAAGATGGCAGACTGGTGAACTGTAAGTTTTAGTTACTCCTCCAGGAAAGTAGGTAAAAAGCCAGGAACTGCGTGGACTGGACACCACAGAGCAATCTGTCTTTGGGCATACTTCATACAACACTCATGAAAACGTGGAACTGCTGAGATCAGCGAAATCTGTAAGTTTTTGCGGCCAGGGGACCCGCGCCCCTCCCTCCCAGGCTCAGTCCCGGGGGAGGAGGGGCTGTCAGCTCCGGGAAGGAGAAGGGAGAACTGCAGTGGCTGCTCTTATCGGAAACTCATTCTACTGATTCAAACTCCAACCATAGATAGACTGAGACCAGACACCAGAGACTCTGAGAGCAGCCAGCCCAGCAGAGAGGAGACAGGCACAGAAAAAAAACAACACGAAAAACTCCAAAATAAAAGCAGAGGATTTTTGGAGTTCTGGTGAACACAGAAAGGGGAAGGGCGGAGCTCAGGCCTTGAGGCGCATATGCAAATCCCGAAGCAAAGCTGATCTCTCTGCCCTGTGGACCTTTCCTTAATGGCCCTGGTTGCTTTGTCTATTAGCATTTCAATAACCCATTAGATCTCTGAGGAGGGCCGTTTTTTTTTTTTTTTTTTTTTTTTTTTAAATCCTTTTTTCTTTTTCTAAAACAATTACTCTAAGAAGCCCAATACAGAAAGCTTCAAAGAATTGCAATTTGGGCATGGCAAGTCAAGAGCAGAACTAAGAGAGCTCTGAAACAAAAGGCAATAATCCAGTGGCGGAGAAAATTCACTAAACAACACAACTTCCCAAGAAAAGGGGGGTGTCCGCTCACAGCCACCATCCTGGTGGACAGGAAACACTCCTGCCCATCGCCAGCCCCATAGCCCAGAGCTGCCCCAGACAACCCAGTGTGACGGAAGTGCTTCAAATAACAGGCACACACCACAAAACTGGGCGTGGACATTAGCCTTCCCTGCAACCTCAGCTGAATGTCCCAGAGCTGGGAAGGTGGAGCAGTGTGAATTAACAAAGCCCCATTCAGCCATCATTTGAGCAGACTGGGAGCCTCCCTACACAGCCCAGCAGCCCAGAACTGCCCTGGGGGGACGGCACTCACCTGTGACATAGCACAGTCATCCCTCAACAGAGGACCCGGGGTGCACAGCCTGGAAGAGGGGCCCACTTGCAAGTCTCAGGAGCCATACACCAATACCAAAGACTTGTGGGTCAGTGGCAGAGACAAACTGTGGCAGGACTGAACTGAAGGATTAGACTATTGCAGCAGCTTTAAAACTCTAGGATCATCAGGGAGATTTGATTGTTAGGGCCACCCCCCCTCCCCGACTGCCCAGAAACACGCCCCACATACAGGGCAGGCAACACCAACTACACACGCAAGCTTGGTACACCAATTGGGCCCCACAAGACTCACTCCCCTACTCACCAAAAAGGCTAAGCAGGGGAGAACTGGCTTGTGGAGAACAGGTGGCTCGTGGACGCCACCTGCTGGTTAGTTAGAGAAAGTGTACTCCACGAAGCTGTAGATCTGATAAATTAGAGATAAGGACTTCAATAGGTCTACAAACCCTAAAAGAACCCTATCAAGTTCAGCAAATGCCACGAGGCCAAAAACAACAGAAAATTATAAAGCATATGAAAAAACCAGACGATATGGATAACCCAAGCCCAAGCACCCAAATCAAAAGACCAGAAGAGACACAGCACCTAGAGCAGCTACTCAAAGAACTAAAGATGAACAATGAGACCATAGTACAGGATACAAAGGATATCAAGAAGACCCTAGAAGAGCATAAAGAAGACATTGCAAGACTAAATAAAAAAATGGATGATCTTATGGAAATTAAAGAAACTGTTGACCAAATTAAAAAGATTCTGGACACTCATAGTACAAGACTAGAGGAAGTTGAACAACGAATCAGTGACCTAGAAGATGACAGAATGGAAAATGAAAGCATAAAAGAAAGAATGGGGAAAAAAATTGAAAAACTCGAAATGGACCTCAGGTATATGATAGATAATATGAAACGTCCGAATATAAGACTCATTGGTGTCCCAGAAGGGGAAGAAAAGGGTAAAGGTCTAGGAAGAGTATTCAAAGAAATTGTTGGGGAAAACTTCCCAAATCTTCTAAACAACATAAATACACAAATCGTAAATGCTCAGCGAACTCCAAATAGAATAAATCCAAAAAAACCCACTCCAAGACATATACTGATCACACTGTCAAACATAGAAGAGAAGGAGCAAGTTCTGAAAGCAGCAAGAGAAAAGCAATTCACCACATACAAAGGAAACAGCATAAGACTAAGTAGTGACTACTCAGCAGCCACCATGGAGGCAAGAAGGCAGTGGCACGATATATTTAAAATTCTGAGTGGGAGGAATTTCCAGCCAAGAATACTTTATCCAGCAAAGCTCTCCTTCAAATTTGAGGGAGAGTTTAAATTTTTCACAGACAAACAAATGCTGAGAGAATTTGCTAACGAGGGACCTGCCCTACTGGAGATACTCAAGGGAGCCCTACAGACAGAGAAACAAAGACAGGACAGAGAGACTTGGAGAAAGGTTCAGTACTAAAGAGATTCGGTATGGGTACAATAAAGGATATTAATAGAGAGAGGGAAAAATATGGCAAACATAAACCAAAGGATAAGATGGCCGATTCAAGAAATGCCTTCACGGTTTTAACGTTGAATGTAAATGGATTAAACTCCCCAATTAAAAGATATAGATTCGCAGAATGGATCAAAAAAAATGAACCATCAATATGTTGCATACAAAAGACTCATCTTAGACACAGGGACACAAAGAAACTGAAAGTGAAAGGATGGAAAAAAATATTTCATGCAAGCTACAGCCAAAAGAAAGCAGGTGTAGCAATATTAATCTCAGATAAAATAGACTTCAAATGCAGGGATGTTTTGAGAGACAAAGAAGGCCACTACATACTAATAAAAGGGGCAATTCAGCAAGAAGAAATAACAATCGTAAATGTCTATGCAGCCAATCAAGGTGCCACAGAATACATGAGAGAAACACTGGCAAAACTAAAGGAAGCAATTGATGTTTCCACAATAATTGTGGGAGACTTCAACACATCACTCTCTCCTATAGATAGATCAACCAGACAGAAGACCAATAAGGAAATTGAAAACCTAAACAATCTGATAAATGAATTAGATTTAACAGACATCTACAGGACATTACATCCCAAATCACCAGGATACACATACTTTTCTAGTGCTCACGGAACTTTCTCCAGAATAGATCATATGCTGGGACATAAAACAAGCCTCAATAAATTTAAAAAGATTGAAATTATTCAAAGCACATTCTCTGACCACAATGGAATACAATTAGAAGTCAATAACCATCAGAGACTTAGAAAATTCACAAATACCTGGAGGTTAAACAACACACTCCTAAACAATCAGTGGGTTAAAGAAGAAATACCAAGAGAAATTGCTAAATATATAGAGACGAAAGAAAATGAGAACACAACATACCAAAACCTATGGGATGCAGCAAAAGCAGTGCTAAGGGGGAAATTATAACACTAAATGCATATATTAAAAAGGAAGAAAGAGCCAAAATCAAAGAACTAATGGATCAACTGAAGAAGCTAGAAAATGAACAGCAAACCAATCCTAAACCAAGTAGAAGAAAAGAAATAACAAGGATTAAAGCAGAAATAAATGACATAGAGAACAAAAAAACAATAGAGAGGATAAATATCACCAAAAGTTGGTTCTTTGAGAAGATCAACAAGATTGACAAGCCCCTAGCTAGACTGACAAAATCAAAAACAGAGAAGACCCATATAAACAAAATAATGAATGAGAAAGGTGACATAACTGCAGATCGTGAAGAAATTAAAATTATAAGAGGATATTATGAACAACTGTATGGCAACAAACTGGATAATGTAGAAGAAATGGACAATTTCCTGGAAACATATGAACAACCTAGACTGACCATAGAAGAAATAGAAGACCTCAACCAACCCATCACAAGCAAAGAGATCCAATCAGTCATCAAAAATCTTCCCACAAATAAATGCCCAGGGCCAGATGGCTTCACAGGGGAATTCTACCAAACTTTCCAGAAAGAACTGACACCAACCTTACTCAAACTCTTTCAAAACATTGAAAAAAATGGAACACTACCTAACTCATTTTATGAAGCTAACATCAATCTAATACCAAAACCAGGCAAAGATGCTACAAAAAAGGAAAACTACCGGCCAATCTCCCTAATGAATATAGATGCAAAAATCCTCAACAAAATACTTGCAAATCGAATCCAAAGACACATTAAAAAAATCATACACCATGACCAAGTGGGGTTCATTCCAGGCATGCAAGGATGGTTCAACATAAGAAAAACAATCAATGTATTACAACACATTAACAAGTCAAAAGGGAAAAATCAATTGATCATCTCAATAGATGCTGAAAAAGCATTTGACAAAATCCAATATCCCTTTTTGATAAAAACACTTCAAAAGGTAGGAATTGAAGGAAACTTCCTCAACATGATAAAGAGCACATATGAAAAACCCACAGCCAGCATAGTACTCAATGGTGAGAGACTGAAAGCCTTCCCTCTAAGATCAGGAACAAGACAAGGATGCCCGCTGTCACCACTGTTATTCAACATTGTGCTGGAAGTGCTAGCCAGGGCAATCCGGCAAGACAAAGAAATAAAAGGCATCCAAATTGGAAAAGAAGAAGTAAAACTGTCATTGTTTGCAGATGATATGATCTTATATCTAGAAAACCCTGAGAAATCAACGATACACCTACTAGAGCTAATAAACAAATTTAGCAAAGTAGCGGGATACAAGATTAATGCACATAAGTCAGTAATGTTTCTATATGCTAGAAATGAACAAACTGAAGAGACACTCAAGAAAAAGATACCATTTTCAATAGCAACTAAAAAAATCAAGTACCTAGGAATAAACTTAACCAAAGATGTAAAAGACCTATACAAAGAAAACTACATAACTCTAATAAAAGAAATAGAAGGGGACCTTAAAAGATGGAAAAAAATTCCATGTTCATGGATAGGAAGGCTAAATGTCATTAAGATGTCAATTCTACCCAAACTCATCTACAGATTCAATGCAATCCCAATCAAAATTCCAACAACCTACTTTGCAGACTTGGAAAAGCTAGTTATCAAATTTATTTGGAAAGGGAAGATGCCTCGAATTGCTAAAGACACTCTAAAAAAGAAAAACGAAGTGGGAGGACTTACACTCCCTGACTTTGAAGCTTATTATAAAGCCACAGTTGCCAAAACAGCATGGTACTGGCACAAAGATAGACATATAGATCAATGGAATCGAATTGAGAATTCAGAGATAGACCCTCAGATCTATGGCCGACTGATCTTTGATAAGGCCCCCAAAGTCACCGAACTGAGCCATAATGTTCTTTTCAACAAATGGGGCTGGGAGAGTTGGATATTCATATCCAAAAGAATGAAAGAGGACCCCTACCTCACCCCCTACACAAAAATTAACTCAAAATGGACCAAAGATCTCAATATAAAAGAAAGTACCATAAAACTCCTAGAAGATAATGTAGGAAAACATCTTCAAGACCTTGTATTAGGAGGCCACTTCCTAGACTTTACACCCAAAGCACAAGCAACAAAAGAGAAAATAGACAAATGGGAACTCCTCAAGCTTAGAAGTTTCTGCACCTCAAAGGAATTTCTCAAAAAGGTAAAGAGGCAGCCAACTCAATGGGAAAAAATTTTTGGAAACCATGTATCTGACAAAAGACTGATATCTTGCATATACAAAGAAATCCTACAACTCAATGACAATAGTACAGACAGCCCAATTATAAAATGGGCAAAAGATATGAAAAGACAGTTCTCTGAAGAGGAAATACAAATGGCCAAGAAACACATGAAAAAATGTTCAGCTTCACTAGCTATTAGAGAGATGCAAATTAAGACCACAATGAGATACCATCTAACACCGGTTAGAATGGCTGCCATTAAACAAACAGGAAACTACAAATGCTGGAGGGGATGTGGAGAAATTGGAACTCTTATTCATTGTTGGTGGGACTGTATAATGGTTCAGCCACTCTGGAAGTCAGTCTGGCAGTTCCTTAGAAAACTAGATATAGAGCTACCATTCGATCCAGCGATTGCACTTCTCGATATATACCTGGAAGATCGGAAAGCAGTGACACGAACAGATATCTGCACGCCAATGTTCATAGCAGCATTATTCACAATTGCCAAGAGATGGAAACAACCCAAATGTCCTTCAACAGATGAGTGGATAAATAAAATGTGGTATATACACACGATGGAATACTACGCGGCAGTAAGAAGGAACGATCTGGTGAAACATATGACAACATGGATGAACCTTGACATAATGCTGAGCGAAATAAGCCAGGCACAAAAAGAGAAATATTATATGCTACCACTAATGTGAACTTTGAAAAATGTAAAACAAATGGTTTATAATGTAGAATGTAGGGGAACTAGCAATAGAGAGCAATTAAGGAAGGGGGAACAATAATCCAAGAAGAACAGATAAGCTATTTAACGTTCTGGGGATGCCCAGAAATGACTATGGTCTGTTAATTTCTGATGGATGTAGTAGGAACAAGTTCACTGAAATGTTGCTATATTATGTAACTTTCTTGAGGTAAAGTAGGAACATGTTGGAAGTTAAGCAGTTATCTTAGGTTAGTTGTCTTTTTCTTACTCCCTTGTTATGGTCTCTTTGAAATGTTCTTTTATTGTATGTTTGTTTTCTTTTTAACTTTTTTTTTCATACAGTTGATTTAAAAAAGAAGGGAAAGTTAAAAAAAAAAAAAAAGAAGAAAAAAGACAAACAAGGAAAAAAAAAAAACAGATGTAGTGCCCCCTTGAGGAACCTGTGGAGAATGCAGGGGTATTCGCCTACCCCACCTCCATGGTTGCTAACATGACCACAGACATAGGGGACTGGTGGTTTGATGGGTTGAGCCCTCTACCATAAGTTTTACCCTTGGGAAGATGGTTGCTGCAAAGGAGAGGCTAGGCCTCCCTGTATTTGTGCCTAAGAGTCTCCTCCTGAATGCCTCTTTGTTGCTCAGATGTGGCCCTCTCTCTCTGGCTAAGCCAACTTGAAAGGTGAAATCACTGCCCTCCCCCCTACGTGGGATCAGACACCCAGGGAAGTGAATCTCCCTGGCAACGTGGAATATGACTCCCGGGGAGGAATGTAGACCCAGCATCGTGGGATGGAGAACATCTTCTTGACCAAAAGGGGGATGTGAAAAGAAATGAAATAAGCTTCAGTGGCAGAGAGATTCCAAAACGAGCCGAGAGATCACTCTGGTGGGCACTCTTACGCACACTTTAGAAAACCTTTTTTAGGTTCTAAAGAATTGGGGTAGCTGGTGGTGGATACCTGAAACTATTAAACTACAACCCAGAACCCATGAATCTCAAAGACAGTTGTATAAAAATGTAGCTTATGAGGGGTGACAGTGGGATTGGGAAAGCCATAAGGACCAAACTCCACTTTGTCTAGTTTATGGATGGATGTGTAGAAAAGTAGGGGAAGGAAACAAACAGACAAAGGTACCCAGTGTTCTTTTTTACTTCAATTGCTCTTTTTCACTCTAATTATTATTCTTGTTATTTTTGTGTGTGTGCTAATGAAGGTGTCAGGGATTGATTTAGGTGATGAATGTACAACTATGTAATGGTACTGTAAACAATCGAAAGTACAATTTGTTTTGTATGACTGCATGGTATGTGAATATATCTCAATAAAATGATGATTAAAAAAAAATAAAAATAAAAGCCAATTGGCAAAGTCAAAAAAAAAAAAAAAAGATCTAATGCAGGCAGAAGAAAATCTAAAAAAAAAAAAAAAGAAAGTAAATAATCTCAGCGGGCAGGCCTTGAGCAGGCCACCTGATTGTTCATTTTGCTTGGAAGGACAAATGCCTGGATGTCCATTTGTGTACTGTTTCATGGGGTATGGCCAACAGTTTGGAAAATTTTTAATGCTCACCAGAGGGTGAACTTGGCAGAGGAGGACCTTAATAATCAAGTAGATAGAATGATCTGTTCTGTGGAAACCAGATGGCCTCATTCTCCAGCCACACCTGTAATTGCCCAATGGACTCATTAAGAAATTGACTATTGTGGTAGGGATGTAGTTTATGCAGGTGCTTAGCAACATGAACTTTAACTCACCAAGGCTGACCTGGCTACAGCCACTGCTGAGTGCCCAATCTGCCAGCAGCAGAGACCAGCACTGAGTCCCCAGTTTGGCATCATTCCCCAAGGTGATGGTGGCAGGTTAATTACAATGGGTTGCTGCTTTTGGCATGTGGCAGAGAAATGTGACAGAACCCCGATGCTGACAGCCTTTCCTCAGAAAAGGTATTCTTTTGTTGATGCCTTAATTTGGACATTTTTCATGGCCTTAGAATTGTACCTTGTAACCTAATAAACCCCCATTGCTAAAAGCCTGCCCATTTCTGGTATAATGTGTTTCAGCATTATATCAAATACAGTATGTCTAAAACTGAACTCTTGACCTTTCCTCTGAAACCTACCATCCCCACTGTCTTCTCCATGACAGTCCATACCATTCTTCCAGTTGTTCATGCCCCAAACCTTGACACCATCTCAACTCCTCTCTTTCTCTTACATCCCACATCTAAAATGTTTCTAACATACCAATATCCTAATGTACTAACCTTTTCTATAATTTTGCCTAAACTCAACCTCACTTATAAATTGTTTGTAAACTAATATTCACCTCCCTTTTGAAAAGAATATCATTTTCCACTTCCCTCATTTTTGGATTCTGTATAACTCCAGAAACATTAGTTTAGGTAGTTCACAGTAATCATTTGCAAGTTTTGTTGGTACCTTGGGATATGGTTCATTCTGGGCAAAGAAATGTGAAAGCATTTGTAATAGTGGAGTAGCTTCCCAAAATCTTTGAATTCCTCTTGAGCTTCTGCTATCTAAAATTCAGCCTCCTTTGCAGAGGTTGTAAGGCACTTCAGTCAGCCTACAACTTAATCTTTTTAGGCTTCAGTTGGAATAATCACCTGAGCATTTAGTGACAAGAATAGTTCTCCAGTTTCCTCACCCCCTACATTTACATTTCCGTCCACATTTTCAATGAGTCATAATCCCATATATGCAACTACCTATTCAAAAGCTCCACATAATTATCTAAAAGGCCTTTTAAATAGAGCACGTCTTTAAAAAAAAGCCATGATTTCCAAAATTCACTCTCTGCTTTTCCATGAGTGATGCCATCTCAGTTAATGGCATTACCACATACCCCATTGCTCAAGCCCTGAATCTCCCACCACATTCAATCCATTAGCAAATCCTGGCAGATCTAACTTCAAAATGTACTACCTCTGCAGTCCAAACCAACATCCTTTCTCATCCTGGCAACTGCAATAGCTTCTTAATTCCCTGCCTCCTGTTCCTACTCAGCCCAGCCAGTTCTTTTTTCACACAGCAGCTCTTGGGAACCATTAGAAATGTAAGTTTGACCATGCCATTTTTATGCTTTAAAACCTTTCAACCCTTTTCCACTAAACTTAAAATAAAATCCAAAGTTCTTATTACTTCCTAAAAGGTCCAATAAGAATGGCTCCTCTTTGCCCATTAACTCTTTAACATCTTATCTTTCTACTGTTTTTTTAGTTTTCTGTACACCAAATATTTTGACCATGTTGTTGTCCCGTCAAGCATCTCACAAATTCTCCTGCTTCAGCATTTTTGCTTTTGTCACCTTCTCTGCCTGGAGAGCTATTTCCCCAGATAATCATGTGATTTTTTTCCTCTTGCTTCATTCAAGACTCTACTCAAATGTCAATATCTCAGAAAGACCTTCTTTTACCACCCTATCTCTCATAGAAGCCCTTGTTATTCATATTCCTTTCATCTTACTATATTTTTCTTTGTAGTAATCATCTCTGCCATACACTATATATACATATACATATAAATCTATACATATATATTTGCTTGTCTGTCTCCTCCACTAAAATGTAAGTTCCATGAAGGCAGAGAGCTTTTCTCTCTTTGTTTTGTATTTCCAGGCTGCCTGGCAAAGAGTAAGCATCAATTATTATCAAGCAAATGAATCAAAGAATGAAATAGTGCTTCCCGGTCCTGAAGTCTTCTAAGAGGGAACCTGAATTTGTCAGTCAGGGCTCAGGATGCTTGCCTGAGACAAGTGGTATTGTTTCCCTTTGTATTAAAAATTACATTGTTACTATTATTCAAGTAATGTTCCAATTAGTTTTCTTAACAACATTGAGACCAGGAAGTGGTTACATGATTAACGAACATAATACAGATATATTTTGGCCTTTGTTCCAATGTATATTTTGTGTATGAACACATGGGTGTGTGTTCCCTCACCAATCCCAGGGTTAGAAGGGTTTTGTCTTCAGAAAGAACACTAGCTTTATTAGCCCCTCCCCTAAGACTGGAGAGGGTCACCATTCTCCTTCTTCACATCAGGCTGCCAATAGTTCTTGACTTTCATAGTGGGACATTATGTTAGTTATTTATTGCTGAATCACAAATTACTTCCAAGTTACCACTTAAAACAACAAAATAATATCTCAAGTTTTCTGTAGTTCAGAAATCTTGTTGCAGCTTAAAGGGATGGGTCTGGTTCAGGTTGTCTCATAAAACTGCAGGCAAGGTGCTGTCTGGGGCAGCAGTCATCTCCAGGCTTGACTGGGGGAAGATCTTGCATGCAGATAGTTTCCTGGAGGTGATCTCAGGAGTGAGGGACTAGGGAGAAAGAAATAAGGAAGAAGAAAAAGGCAAAATGAGGATGAGTTATTGAATTGTGCCTCTTTTAGGTTATAGTGTTCTATCCCACTGGAACTTTCTGCGGAGCCTATAGTATTTCTCAGAAACATCCACCTGAGGAATGAAAGGACAAGCATTTTACACTTCTGCTCAATTTATTGAGGGTTTCCCCAGGGTGTATAGTCTGTTTGCTCTACTGGGTTGCACAAATGTGAGAGCTGAACAGGCTTTCACAGGCATGTTCCTCTCTGAGGTTTGAGAAAAACCCTGGAACACTCTGAAGTGAGATAATGTCACACTGAAGGTGGTCAAAGCTGGTGCAGAATTGTTCTCCATAGCAGTGTCTGGAATTGAGGTGAGGCTGAGAGGATAAGAAGTGATGTATAAGAGATTTATGATGCAATGGGACAGGCTAGGAAAACTGGATACTCAGTGATGAAAGAGTCTGCCTCCAGAAAGCCAGGATAATTCACCCACATGCTGTCCCATGCCTCCTCATCTAGTCCTCAAGACTAGAACAGTCCCCCCACTCCTGTTTAAGGCCCAACTATTTTCCTGCTTTAGAATGACTAGTGATCAGATTAACCATGGCCTTATCCCCATGGCTGTCAGCATATATTCACACACACACAAATATGAGTCTTGTTATAAAGGCACTGTTCCTAAGGTCTTGGCTATTAATTTTTGTCAGTCATCTTTTTATGTATGTGCACTTAAAAGGAGAGAAAATGTTAAAAGTAGTTAACGTTAGATTAGTGCTAATACAGACATAATGTAAGCCATGTGTACAATTTTAATATATTAGTAGCCACATTAAAAGTAAAAAGAAACTAATTTTCATCATATATTTTGTTTAAACCCATGTGTCCAAAATATTGTCATTTCAATATGTAATTGATAGAAAAATTTAAAAGATATTTAACATTATTTTTTCATACTACATCTTTGAAATCATACTAAGACATGTTAATATGGGCTAGCCACATTTCAATTGCTCAATAGACACATGTGTGGCTTGTGGTTTGGCATAGTGGGTGCTGTAGCTCTGGATGGTGGGATTAAGAGTGTTTGCTATTGTAATATCAGCTATGCCTACAATGCAATGTATGGCAAATTAAACTGGCCATATCAAGTCATGTGGTACTATGCTAGTTAGCACACATCGGGTAAATACTTGTGGAATGAGTTAATGAATTATTAATAGAAACTAATCATTTTCATTCTGTAAAACAGTGAGGAAGAAACACTGAAAAAACAATTCTTGTTCCATTTGCTCTTTATATCTTTTATTGAAACTTTTCACCATAAAACTGCTCTTCATTTCAACAAATTTCTGTACCATAATTTCAAAGTTTACACTTTTCTTTTTTTTTAAGATTTAGAGAAGTGTTAGTTATGTATATAATAAAATTTTATGGTGGGATAGCTGAGCAATTCAGTTTATTTATTTAGATACCTACAAAGTACTTAAGTTCACCTATAGAATGTCTTACAATTATATTTTTGGATGGGTCATTTCTCAGAAGTTCCTTCTACATAGCTACCTGCAGTCTACAAATCTGTTATATCATATTTCTATTGCTATAGTAAACATACTTATTATCAGAGGAAAATTTGGCATTAGGTTTGGTGGGTTTGTTCTATTAGCTTTTCTTTTTAAAAATTGTCACAGAAATATCTGGATTAAATCACATTTATCACACCACCTGAAATTGTTTTTTGCTATTGCCTTTCAATCCTACTATGCCTTTCTAGTAGGCATATTTTCTCCCTGTGTCACCTTTCCAAACCTTTTCTTCTCTTCTTGTACTTTCCACAACCCCTTCTTCAGCTTCACTTCCAGCTGATGATCTTGCTTCATATTTCATTGAGAGAAGAGTCACTGTCAGATATGAATGCTCACATCTTCCTTCATCAAACCCAAACACCTTTATGCATCTGTAACCAACTTCTTTTCTCTTGTTATAATGGAGAAACTTCCCTGATTCTAAGAGTTGTGCTCGGTTTGTTACCTCTTCTCCAAGACTGCACATCCTCTTGTCTTCTATGACATTATACTCACTTGATTTTTTAAATGAAGTTTTATTGAGATATATTCCACACCGTACAATCCATCCAAATTATACAATCAATGGCTCACAGTGTCATCACAGAGTTATGCTTTCAGCACCACGATGAATTTTAGAACCCTTTCATTACTCCAGACAAAAAGGGAAAAACAAAACATCCTATACACTTTTTCCCCCATCATTTACCCTGGCATTGGTGTGGTACATTTGTTACTGTTGATGAAAGAAAATTAAGATATTACTGTTAACTGTAGTTCATAGTTTGCATTAGGTGTGTTTTTCCCCACATACCACTCTGTTATTAACTTCCTGTAAGAGTTTTCTACATTTGCTCTAGTTCATGAAAGAGGTTTTTTTTACATTATACTGTTAATCACAGTCATCATCTAACACAAGATTTGCTGAGTTACACATTCCCATATTTTAGCATGTGGCTTTCCTTCCAGTGACGTATATGACTCTAAACTTCCCCTATCAACCACATTCACACACCATTCAGCACTGTTAATTATTCTCACAATAACATGCTACTGTCACCTCTATCCATTTCCAAACGTTTAAGTTCAACCTAGTTAAACATTCTGCACATATTAAGCAATCACTCCCCATTCTCTAGTTTTATTCCGTCCCCAGGTAACCTATATTCTAGATTTTCTATCTATGAGTTTACATAATATAATCAGTTCATATTAATGAGATCATACAATATTTGTCATTTCATGTCTTACTTATTTCACTCAACATAATGTCCTCAGGGTTCATCCATGTCGTTGCATGCTTCAGGACTTCCTTCCTATTGCTGAATAATATTTAATTGTATGTATATACCACATTTGTTTATCCATTCATGGGTTGATAGATCCTTGGGTTGCTTCTATCTTTTGGCATTTGTGAATAATGTTGCTAGGAACAGTGCTGTGCAAATGTCTGTTTGTGTCCCTGCTTTCAGCTCTTCAGGGCACATACTGACTTGTGGGATTGCTGGATTATAGGGCAACTCTATACTTAGCTTTTTGAGGAACCACCACCCTGTTTTCCACAGTGTCTGTACCACTTTACATTCCCACCTCACTTGATTTTTCTCCTCCCCCACCATCTCCAGTGTTATAGACCACAGGTAAGAACAGAAAACAAAATTATTAGAAAATAAGTTTGGATGGGGCAGTATAGATTTAGGATGTGATGGTATTGAAAATCCAGAATGATTCCACGACTGGCCATGAACCTACAGAACAGATTTGGCCAACATTGATGAGCCCTTAAGGCCCAATAATGACACAGGCTACTCCATATGGCAAAATAGTAACAGTTTATTTGAGAAATTACAGACCAGGTAGCTGGTCTTTGGCAGCTACAGGATGTTCAGAGCAGCACTCTGTGCCACCCAGGGGATTACAGGGCCTTATAGAGATAAGGACAAGGAAGTCACAGAGCCAAGTCGGGATTGCAAGATCATAAACATGTTTCTTTGAAGTTACTGATATGTAACCGAAGTTGTCCTACACAGATAGCTATTGTGCTTAGGAATATGCACAAGCACATTAAGATGCACCTACAGGTTTTGTTATTTGTCTTATCTAGGAATTTATGGTTTTTCTGGTTTCTGGTCTCACATTCCACCCCTCTTCTATAAATATCCCTGTACAGTAATTGAGGGGCACATCAGGAGGCAGAATCCACACAAGACACATAGACTAATAACTATGCCTGCTAATGTCAAGAGGAAAATTATTAAAGCAGATCTCTAAAACCTACTCTGTTAGGTTAAATAGTGATACTGCCCAAAGTGTTTGTGATGGTTAGGTTCATGTATCAACTTGGCCAGGTGATGGTGTCCAGGTGTCTGGTCAGGTAAGCACTAACCTAACCATTACTGCAACGACATTTGTGGCTGGTTAACGAACCAGAAGGCTGGTTTCTTAAGTCATCAGTCAATTGGCTGCAGGTGTGACTGATTACGTCCATGAAGGGGGTGTCTTCCACAATGAAAGGATTCAGTCAGCTGAATTTAATCCAATCAGCTGAAGACTTTTAAGCAAGACAGGTAGAGGACTTCATTTCTTTGGTTGACCAGTGAAGTGTTTCCTGAGGAGTTCATCGAAGTTGCCAGTTCGTTGCCTGAGGAGTTCATTGAACACATTCATGGGAGTTGCCAGTTTGCTGCCGGCCCTACAGTATTTGGACTCATGCATACCCACAGTTGTGAGAGGCATTTTTATAAATGTTATATTTATAGATATCTCTTGCTGATTCTGTTTCCCTAGAGAACCCTAACTAATACAGCGTTCCATTCCTGGTGCAAGATGGCAAATGTTCACAGGCCCAAGTCAGTCTGGTTGTGACTTTCGTTTCCCATTTCAGGGATTCATTTCCTTCTGCTCTGAAGATTAGAAACATTAACCTAAGGACAAAATACATGACTCTTTAGTAGGAACTAACTTGGGGAGGTCATGACTGTTTAGTAATATGCAGGTCACAGGCCCATCTGCTGACAAGATGGTTCCAAACAATGGCTTCTTCCCCAGGAAGGTGTACCAAGTTTTCTACAGTATTGGGTAGGACATTATAAAAAGGAGCCTGTGTATTAAGACATAATGAGAGTGAACTTCTGCTCCAGCTCCTATAGAGGACACTGTAGACTTGAGCAATGTGGGACCCTCGCTATATAAAATAGGAGTCAGAGTTATTGTTAATTCCTTTCCCTGTCCCTAAAGAATAGGAATACCTATCCACTTGGAAGGTGTTTACCAGTGTAAGCTCTACCAAATTTTATGGGTGCCTTTGGGTATGGCCTGTGGCAACCTCAATACAAATTCCTGTTCTATCTGGAGAAATACCTTTTCAGGTGTTACTTCTATTCTTATCGCAGATGGAGTGAACATTGGAGTCCTGAAAGGTTTAAATGCTGAGATTTGTCCAGTCATTGGTGCACTATTTTTTAGCCCAGTTCCTTCCTGTAAAGAAGGTGCCCACCTGTGCAATGAGTGGTTTGGGGATAGCTGCTGTAGCTGTTGTTTAAAATACTGTTCTTCCTCTCTCTCAGGACAGATGAAAATAACAGGTTCTTTCTCTTTTTTTGCATCCAGTCCTGGACTCGTAAAATTGGTGCCTTGGTCACTGTCAGTGTGTTGTGGGTACCCACACATGTAGGAAATTTTCTGAAGTCCTTGTATTGTTGAAAGTTGATTTGCTCATTGACATTTAAAAGTCTGCAGAATGCCTGAAGCAATATCTATATATGTTAGTGCATAGTTTTGTCTATTTGATAAAGGAAGGGGTTCTATATAGTCTATTTGCCAGCATTGCCCAGCCTGGATTCCCTGTGCTATCTGCCCCATACTATGAGGTAGTGGGCACCTTTGTTGAGCACATGTGGGAAAGTCCTCACATGCTGTAAGCACATTGCTATGTTTCAAAGGGGGATTTAACCTTTTACGTAATTCCCAGTCATAAGACCCTTGTGTTCTAATTTGTGGTGAGGCCAATATGCTTGGTCCTGATTTTCATCAAACAATCTAACTTTTTTTTAATCATCCTGTTTCTTTATTTGGCTTGTAATTTTTTGCTGTTATCTGGGCAGCTGATTATCTTGATGAATTTACTTGAAGGTCTTCTTCTTCCTCCTGCCTAGGGTTTTTTGTCAAGGATCTTCTTTGTTGCTTACTCCATATTATTCTAGAACTTTGTAACAGACCATATTTAATTGCTCATAATTTTGCATATTTTCTTCATCTGATTCTTACCCTGGATATCTGGTACAATTTTTGAGATAGCACCTTTTTAAAATTAAATTCAGTTTTATTGAAATATATTCACATACCATACAGTCATCTATGGTATAGAATCAACTGTTCACAGTACCACCGTAGAGTTGTGCATTCATCACCCCAATCTATTTTTGAACACTTTCCTTACACCAGAAAGAATCAGAATAAGAATAAAAAATAAAATTAAAAAAATAACACCGAAATCATTTCCTCCATCACACCTTATTTTTCATTTAGTTTTTGTCCCCATTTTTCTACTCTTCCATCCATACACTTGATAAAGGGAGTGTGATACACAAGATTTTCACAATCACACTGTCACTCCCTGTAATCTACATTGTTATACAATCATCTTCAAGAGTCAAGGCTACTGGGTTGGAGTTTGATAGTTTCAGGTATTTACTTCTAGCTATTCCAATACATTGAAACCTAAAAAGTGTTATGTATATGGTGTGTAAGAATGTCCACTAGAGTGACCTCTCAACTCCATTTGAAATCTCTCAGCCACTGAAGCTTAATTTTATTTCATTTTACATTCACCTTTTGGCCAAGAAGATACACTCTATCCCATGATGCTGGGTCCAGGTTCATTCCTGTGAGTCATATCCTGCATTGCCAGGGAGATATACACCCCTGGGGCTCAGGTCCCATGTGGGGGGTCAGTTAGTTCACCCACTGAGTTGGCTTAGCTAGAGAGAGAGTGCCATATCTGAGAAACAAGGAGGCACTCAGGGGTAGACCCTTAGGCACAATTATAAGGAGGTTTAGCCTCTCCTTTGCAGTAAAGAGCTTCATAATGGCAAGCCCCAGGACAGAGAGCTCAGCATACCAAGCTGTCAGTCCTCAATGTTTGTGAGTATATCAGCAACAATCCGGTGAGGAAAACCAACACTTCTGCATTTTCCCCCAGCTTCTCAGGGGGCCCCGAATATATATTTTTATTCTCCACCCAAATTACTTTGGGATGTGTTGCTGTTTCACTAAAACCTATAAAACCCAACCATATCACACTTCCTATTCAAAGTTCAATGTAATTGTGGTGTTAGAACAAACTGACTGTAGAAGTTATATTGTTTAGAAAGAATAGATCCTACACCGAATAAGCATCTCTTCTCTTGCTTTCACATGTATGTTGAAGTTTTAACACACAATCAGTGTCAACCTTTACCCTTAGACCTGATTTTCCTTAGTCTTAACCAGATCTGCTTCATTCATATCTCTAATTGAAGTCTGGGCAATTTTTCAGCTTTTTTTTTTTTTTTTCAAGCAGTTGCTGCATGCATTAATACTGACATGCATATCTCCAGAGCTCTAGCTCTGAGTTTCAGGTGTCACACAGATATCCAATGTTCCAGAGATCAATATATACACAAAGGGATCAGCATTGCAGAGTTTGGAGATAGCCATTACAATTCAGGAATAGATTTGATACCTGTAAGAGCCTACAATCTTGGGACCATTACAGTAATCATTTCCCTGTTAGGCTGTGCTCTAAGATTCAATTCTGAATTTACACATTGTAATTAGTCCATATTAGTGAGGCATTATAGTGTTTGCCTTTGTTTCTGGTGTACTTCACCCAAAATGCTGTCTACAGGATCCATTCACCTCACTGTGTGTTTCACAGCTTCGCTCTTTCTGGTAGTTGCTCAATATTTCATTGTGTGCATACACCACAGTTCACCATTATTTTCCTCAGTTTGTGTACCCTTAGACCACCTCCAGCCATTGCAAATCATGAATACTGATTCCATAAACACCAGTGTGCAAATGTCTATTCATGTCTCTGTTCTCAGATCTTCCAAATATATACTCCATAATGAGGTTGCAAGACCTTATGGCACCCACATACTTAGCTTCTTGTGGAACCATCACACTGTCTTCCAGATAGGCTACACCATTCTACTTCACCACCAACAATAAATAGCTACATCCCCCTCTCCATGATTTCTCCTGCACTAGCATTCCTCAGCGTATATTTTTCCCAGCAATTTTATAGAGATATATTCACATACCATACAATCATCCATAGTATACAATCAATTGTTCATATTATCATCATATGCTTTTGTATTCATCACCACAATCAGCATTTGAACATATTCGTTACACCAAAAAGAAAAAAATTAAAAAAATTAAAAAGATAAAAAATTTAAAATACAATACAATACTGTACAATACATTAATAAGGTCAAACAATGACACCACTACCAAGAATCACATAGCCCTCCTTATATCCCCCTCTCATAAACATTTGGTTTTGGTATATTGCCTTTGTTATATTTAACAGAAGCCTATTACACTGTTACTGTTAATCACTGACTCCAGTTTGCATTGATTATATTCTTCCCCAATACCATCCATTTTCAGCATCTTGCAAGGGTGACATTTATTTGTTCCCAAACACATAGTAACATTTGCATATTGGTACATTTAGTCAACATCACTGATCACTCTAGGTTTCACTAAGTTATACAGTCCCAGTCTTTATTGTCTTTCTTTCCTTCTGGTGTCATACATGCTCTAGCCCTCCTCTTTCAGCTTTACTCACAGACATCTTTATTTAGTGTACTTACAATATTGTGCTACCATCACACAGTATTATGCTATCCATTTCTGGAACTATACAATCAATATTGTCAAACATTCTATGCTCCTTCAACATCAAATGCACAATCTCTGTACCTCCTGATAACCTGTGTTCTCAGCTTTTACTCTCAAAGATTGCTCATTAATGTTAGTTCATATAAGTGAGACCATACAGTATCTGTCTTTTGTTTCTGGCTAACTTTGCTCAACATAACATCCTTAAGGTTAATTCACATTTATATATTCCATGAGTTCATCCTGTCTTACAGCTGTGTAATATTCCATTGTGTCTTTATACCACACTTTATTTACTCATTCGTTGATGGACATTTTGGCAATCATGAATAATGCTGCAACAAACATTGATTTAAAATGTCTGTTTGGGTCTTAACTTTCAGTTTCCTTGAGTTTACACCTAGAAATGGAATAGCTGGGTCATATGCAAATCTATGCTTAACTTCCTGAGGAAACTCCACACTGTTTCCAGAGTGGTTGTACCATTCTACAATCCCACCACCAGAGAAGACATGTGCCTCTTTCTCCACATCCTCTCCAGCACTCATAATTTTCTGTTTTTTGGATAATGGCTATTCTGGTAGGTGTTAGATGATATCTCATTGTGGCTTTGATTTGCATTTCCCTAATAGCTAGTGAACTTGAGCATTTTTTCATATCTTTTTGAGCCATTTGTAATTCCTCTTCAGAAAAGTGTCTGTCCAAGTCTTTTGCCCAGTTTTTAATTGGTTTGTTTGTCTTTCTATTGTTGAGTTGTAGGATCACTGTATACGTTCAAGATATTAAACTCTTATCTGATATGTGGTTTGCAAATATTGTCTCCCATTGTGTAGGCTTCCTTTTTAATTTTCTAACAAAGTACTTTGATGTACAAAAGTGTTTGATTTTGAGGAGAACCCATTTGTCTATTTGTTGTTTGGTTGCTGGCACTTTGGGTGTATGGTCTAGGAAACCACCTCCTATCACAAGATCTTTAAGATATTGCCCTATGTTTTCTTCTAAGAGTGTTATGGTTTTAATACTTATGTTTAGGTCCTTGATCCAGTTGGAGTTAATTTTGTTATAAGGTGTGAGGTAGGAGTCCTCTTTCTTTCTTCTGGAAATGGATATCCAGTTCTCCAAACACCATTTATTGAAGAGGCTGTTCTCTCCCAGTTGCTTTCGCTTGACTGATTTATCAAAGATCAAGTGTCTGTAGAAGTGTGAGTCAATTTCTGAACACTCAATTTGATTCCATTGGTCAGTATCTCTGTCCTTATGCCAGTACCATGCTGTTTTGAACACTGTAGCCTTGTAATATGCTTCAAAGTCAGGTGTTGTGAGACATCCCACTTCATTCTTCTTCCTCAAGGTATTTTTGACTATTCAGGGCAACCTGCCCTTCCAAATAAATTTGGTTGTTGGTTTTTCTATTTCTGCAAAGCAACTTGTTGGGATTTTAATTGGCATTGCATTGGATCCATAAATCAGTTTATGTAGAGTTCACATCTTAATTATGTTTAGTCTTTTAAACCATGAACACGATATGTTCTTCCATTTTTATAGGTCCTGTTCGATTTCTTTTAGCTGTTTCTTGTAGTTTTCTTTAAATAGGTCTTTTGTGGCCTTGGTTAAGTTTGTTTCTATATATTTTATTCTTTTGGTTGCTACTGTAAATAGAATTTTTTTTAATTTCTTCCTCTTGTTGCACATTACTTATGTTTAAGAACACTACAGACTTTTCTGTGTTGACCTTGTAGTCTGCCACTTTGTTGTATTCATTGATTAGCTCTCATAGCTTTGCTGTAGATTTTTCTGGATTTTCTACATATGGAATCATGCCATCTGCAAACTGTGAAAACTTTACTTCTTCCTCTCGAATTTGGATGCCTTTTGTTTCTTTTTCTTGGCTGATTGCTCTAGCTAGCTCTTCCAGCAGAATGTTGAATAACAATGGTGACAGTCGGCATCCCTGTTTTATTTGTGATCTTAGAGGGAAAGCTTTCAGTCTCTCCCCATTGAGTATGATGTTACCCATGAGTTTTTCATATATCACCTTTATCATATTGAGAAAATTCCCTTCTCTTCCTATCTTTTGAAGTGTTTTCATCAAGAAAGGATGATGAATTTTATCAAATGCCTTTTCTGCATTGATCGAGATGATCATGCAGTTCTTTTGCTTTGATTTACTGATACAGTGTATTACATTAATTGATTTTCTTGAGTTGAACCAGCCTTGCAAACCTGGAATAAATCCCACTTGGTCATGGTGTATAATTCTTTTAACGTGCTGCTGGATTCAATTTGAGAGTATTTTGTTGAGGATTTCTGCATCTATATTCATTAAAGAGGTTGGTCTATAATTTTCTTTTTTTTTTTTTTTGTAGTATCTTTGATTTTGGTGTTAGGGTGATATTGGCTATATAGAATGAGTTGGGTAGCTTTCCCTCCTCTTGAATTTTTTTGAAGAGTTTGAGCATGATTGGTATTCTTTCTTGAATGCTTAGTAGCATTGGCATGTGAAACCATCTGGTCCTGGGCTTTTCATTTTGGGCTGCTTTTTCAGGAATGACTCAACCTCTTTACTTGTGATTGGTTTGTTGAGGTCATCTATTTCTTCTTGGATCAATGTTGGTTGTTTATGCTTTTCTAGGAAGTTGTCCATTTTGGATAAGTTGTCCGGTTTATTAGCATATAATTGCTAATATTGTTGTTATCTCCTTTATTACTGCATGGTCAGTAGTTATGCTTCTTTTCACTTTTCTGAGTGCATGTATTTCAATCTGCTCTCTCACTCTCTTTTTTTGTTTTTTGTTTTTCGTTTTTTTTTGGTTAGCGTAGGTAGGGGGTCCATCAATTTTGTTGATTTTCTCAAAGAGCCAGCTTCTGGTTATGTTGATTCTCTCTATTATTTTCCTGTTTTCAGTTTCATTTATTTCTTCTTCTTTTTTTTTTTTTTTTTTTTTTTTTGGCTTTTATAAAGGGAATTTATTTGGTTACGAAGTTACAGTCTGAAGGCCATAAAATGGCCAAGGTAAGGCATCAAAAACCCAAAATCCAGGCACCTTCACTGGGGGATGTCTAATGGCATCTGGAAAACCTCTGTTAGCTGGGTAGGCACATGACTGATGTCTGCTTGCTCCCAGGTTGCATTGAAAAATGGCTTTCTCCAAATTGTCTGTATCAGCTTCCAACAGCCATCTTCAAAATGTGATCCTCAGCTACAGCTTTGAGGTCCTTCTGTTTGTGAGCCCCCCTTTTATTTATTTATTTATTTAGTTGGTTAGTTAGTTAGTTATTTTAAATTCAGTTTTAATGAAATATATTCACATACTGTACAATCATCCATGGTATACAATCAACTGTTCACAGTATGATCATATAGTTATGCATTCATCACGGCAGTCTATTTCTGAACATTTTCCTTACATCAGAAAAAATCAGAGTAAGAATAAAAAATAAAAGTAAAAAAGGAACACCCAAACCATCCCCCCTTCCCACCCTATTTGTCATTTACTTTTTGTCCCCATTTTTCTACTCATCCATCCATACACTAGATAAAGGGAATGTGATCTACAAGGTTTTCACAATCACAGTGTCACTCCTTGTAATCTACATTATTATATAATCATCTTCAGGAGTCCAAACTACTGGGTTGGAGTTTGGTAGTCTCAAGTATTTACTTCTAGCTATTCTTATACATTAAAACTTAAGAGGTGTTATCTATATAGTGCAATAGAATGTCCACCCAGAGTGACCTCTCAACTCCATCTGAAATCTCTCAGCCACTGAAACTATTTCATCTCATTTTGCATCCCCCTTTTGGTCAAGAAGGTACTCTCAATTCCATGAGGCCAGGTCCAGATTCATCCCCGGGAGTCATATCGTGTGTTGCCAGGGAGATTTACACCCCTAGGAGTCCGGTCCCACATAGGGGGAGTGCAGTGAGTTCACCCACCGAAGTGGCTTAGAGAGAGAGAGGGCCTCATCTGAGCAACAAAGAGGTACTCAGGGGGAGATGCTTAGGCAAAATTATATGCAAGTTTAGCTTCTCCTTTGCAGTAATGAGCTTCATAAGGGCAAGTCCCATGATAGAGGACTCAGCACATCAAACCGCCAGTCCCAGTGTTTGTGACAACATCGACACCAGTCCAGGTGAGGAAGTCCAACACTTCTGCACCTTCCCCCAGCTTGGGGGTGGGGCAGAAGGAGTGGGTGTATCTATATTTTTTGTTCTCTGCCCAAATTACTTTCGAATGTGTCACTATTTCACTCTAACCTATACTAACCTAACATACCTCACTTCCTATTCAATGTTCCATGTAAATGTTGTGTTTGAACAAACTGACTGTAGAGTTATACTGTTTAGAAAATATAGACCCTGCACCAAATAGACATCTCTTCCCTTGGTCTCACATGGAAGTTTAAGTTTTAAAACACAGTCAGTTTCACTACCCTTTGGCCTGGTTTGCCCTAGTCTTAACCAGATCTGCTTCATTCATATCACTAATTGAAGTCTGGGCTTTTTTCAGCTTTTTTTTTAACAGTTGCTGCCTGCATTAATACTAACATTCATATCTGCGAGCTCTAGCTCTGATTTTCAGGTGTCTCAGAGATGCACATTGTTCCAGGGACCAATCAGGTTATACACTAAGGGATCAGCATCTCAAAGTTTAGAGACAGGCATTACAGTTCAAGAATAGAGTTGACTGCTGTAAGAGCTTACAATCTAGGGACTATTACAATAATCATGTCCATGTTAGGCTATGCTCTAAGATTCAATTCTGAGTTTAAAAATTGTAGCTTGTCCATATTGGTGAGGCACTATAGTGTTTGCCTTTATTTCTGGTGTACTTCACTGAAATACTATGTACAGGATCCATTCATCTCATTGTGTGTCTCACAGCTTCACTCCTTCTCATAGTTGCTCAATATTACATTGCATCCATAGGCCACAGTTCACCATTCTGTTCCTCAGTCTGTGTACCCTTAGGTCACCCCACCCATTGCAAATCATGATTACCGTTTCCATGAACAACAGTTTGCAAATGTCCATTCATATCTCTGATCTCAGACCTTCAAATGACATACCCCATAATGAGGTTGCAGGACCTTATGGTCCCCACATACTTGAATTTTTGTGGAACCACCACACTGAACTTCAGAAAGGCTACACCATTCTACCTGTTCATCAACAGTAGATAGGTACATCCTTCTCACCATGTTTTCTTCAACACTTTTACTCCTATATATATATTTTTCCTATAATTTTATAGAGTTGTATTCACATACCATACATTTATCCACAGTGTACAATCAGTTGTTCATGGCATGATCATAAAGTTGTATATTTATCACCAGACTCAGCACTTGAACATATTGATTACTACAAGAACCCATCAATTTTGTTGATTTTCTTGAAGAGCCAGCTTCTGGTTTTGCTGATTCTCTCTATTGTTTTCCTGTTCTCAGTTTCATTTATTTCTGCTCTAATCTTTGTTATTTCTTTCCTTCTGTTTGCTTTGCAGTTACTTTGCACTTCTTTCTCAAGTTCCTCAAGGTGGACAGTTAATTCCTCAATTTTTCTCTCTTTTCTTTTAATATAAGCATTTAGGGCAATAAATTTTCCTCTCAGCACCGCCTTTCCTGCATCCCATAAGTTTTGATATGTTGTATTTTCATTGTCATTTGCCTCAAGATATTTACTAAATTCTCTTTTAATTTTTTCCTTCAGCTACTGGTTTTCTAACAGTGTGTTCTTTAGTCTCCATATATTTGTGAATTTTACAATCTTCTGCCTGTTATTTTTTCCCACCTTCATTCCATTGTGATCCATGATAGTGTTTTTTATAATATCAATATTTTTAAATTTGTTGAGTCTTGCTTTGTGACACAGCATGTGGTCTATTCTGGAGAACATTCCATGAGTACTTGAGAAAAATGTGTATCCTGCTGTTGTGCAGTGCAGTTTTCTATAAATGATTGTCAAGTGTAGTTCATTTACCATACAATTCAACATATCTGTTTCCTTGTTGATCTTCTCTCTAGATATTCTATCCATTGATGAGAGTGGTGTATTGAAATCTCCAGCTATTATTGTGGAGTTATCTACTTCTTCTTTCAGTATTGTCAGTGCTTGCCTCATGAATTGGTGCATAAATATTTATGATTTTTATGTTTCCTTGATGAATTGACCCCTTTATTAATATATAGTGTCCTTCTTTGTCTCTTTTAATTGCTTTACTTTTGAAGTCTACTTTGTCTGATATTAATATAACTACTCCCACTTTTTTTCTGGTTGCTGTTTGCATAAAATATCCTTTTCCAACCTTTCACTTGTAGCCTATTTTTGTCCTTCGGTCTAAAGTGAGTTTCTTTTAGACAGCATATAGATGGTTCCTGTTCTTTTAATCCATTCTGCTGGTCTGTGTCTTTTTATTGTGGAGTTTAATCCATTAGCATTTAGTATTATTACTGTAAGGTCAGTACTTTCTTCTACTCTTTTGTCTTTTGGATTTTATATATCATGTCTTATTTTTTCCTCTTTCTCTTTTTACACTTCCTGAAAATCTTCATTTCTACACTCTTCTCCAAACCTCTTTCTCCTGTCTTTTCCTACCAGCCTGCAGAACTCCCTTTAGATTTCTTGTAGCACTGTTCTCTTATTCACAAATTCTCCCAGTGTCTGTTTGTCTGAAAATATTTTAATCTCTCCCTCATTTTTGAAAGACAGTTTTGCTGGATATAGAATTCTTGGCTGGCAGTTCTTCTGTTTCAGCATCTTAAATATGTCATACCACTGTGTTTTCACATCTATGGTTTCTGTGGAAAAAACTATACATAGTCTTATCGACCTTCCTTGTATTTAATGGATTGCATTTCTCTTGCTGCTTTCAGAATTCTCTCTTAGTATTCGACATGGGACAATCTGATCAGTAAGTGTCTTGGAGTAGGTTTATTGGTATATATTCTGTTAGGGGTGCACTGTACTTCTTGAATCTCTAAGTTTCTGTCTTTCATAAGAGTTGGGAAATTTTTGCTGGTTATTTCTTCTATTATTCTTTCTGCCCCTTTTCCCATCTCTTCTCCCTCTGGGATGCCCATAACATGTATATCTGTGTGTTTCTTCCTGTCACTCAGCTCCCTAAGACCCTGCTAATATTTTTCCATTCTTTTTTGTGGAAAGCCGCCTCCCGAATCGGGCCTAGCGTATGCGCTGCAGCCTGCTCTAGAGTTACCCCCGCCCATCGAGTGAGCCAAGATGGCGCCTGCATCCTGTTTCCGCATAGTGACGCATGTATCCGCCACCCGCTCCTACCAATCGAAATCCTGTATACGCGATACTAGCCTAGAAGCTTATTGGTTGTTAATTGTGTATAAAAGGTCTTACCCGGACGGGGTAGGGTGAGACAGCCCACAAGGAGCCGTGCCTGACGGCCACATCGAGGCTGCTCTCCCACGAGGCGCCGTGCCCCGTGTGGGAACCAGTAACACAGAATGTTCATCTAGCTGTAGTAAAGGGCTTGCTTTCACAACTGCCGTGTGGTTCGAGTCGTGATTCATGACCAGGTTAGTTCGCGCAGTCTGCATCTCTCTCTCTCCTTCCCTGTTTCCCCTCGCCGGCCGGGAACCGGGGACCGAGCGGGGCAGCGCCGGACAAGTGGTGGCCCGTACGGGGAAGCTCCTCCTCCTGCCTCGCTCTCGACGGTCCCTCTGTGAGGAGAGCAGCGCTGCGCGTCGAGCTTACGGCGGACTTCCCGCGCCTGATCAACGCGAGAAGGTGAGTGCGTCTTATTACATGATAGTTAGGGCCCGTGGGTTTTCAGGTGACCCCGGGGGACTCGGAAGAGCTCTCCGAGTGACTGAAGTATAGTGCCGACTGCAATCATGGGGCAGTCCGGAAGTTCACCTCTCTTAGCTCCCTTAAAGAACCTTTTGAAACAACGGGGTATCTCGGTCAGGAAAAGCTCCCTTCAGCGTTTTCTTGATGATGTTGATACTTTTGCCCCTTGGTTTGCCTGCACCGGCAGCCTTAGCCTACCCTCTTGGATGAAGCTCGGTCGCGACATAGACCGAGCGCGCCAGACGGGCGTGTGTATGGACCCGATTCTAGTACCCATATGGGAGACCGTCCGTGCGGTCCTTGAACTAGAATCGGCTACCGGCCTAAGCCCGTCCTCTGTCTTGCAAGAAGCACGGTGCGCGCTCCAAGAAACCCAGTCAGTTTCGTCAGCGGACGGCTCCTGTAAGGGCAAACCGCCGGAGTCCAGTGACTCTGACTCAGAGTCAGATAGCGATACTGACGAGAAGGCGGAAGCATCCCCGCTAATTGAGTGGGAGGAGCCTCCCGCCACACCCGTGCGGCCTTCCGCCCCGCCAATGTCTACCGCTGCACCCCCAGGGACACCCCAGCTCCCAACTGACGCCTTGGGCGGTCCCACCAAAGGACCTCGCCGAGAGCTCCCTCTAGTGGCCATGCCCAGCAAATGTAATTATCCTTTGCTGCCAGACCCGGAAACCCCGATGGGTCGGTCAGGGGAGGGGCAACCTTTGCCGTACCCCCCGCCCGAGTATACAGGCCCTCAGGACCCTTTGCCATTAGGTAGTGGTGGGAGACATTTCTGGAGATGGAACCCTTTCACAACATTTAGACCTTTTGGCATGCTGGGTGGCTACCAGCCACTTGAGCCGCAGCCAGTCTCAGAAATGTACCCGGTTATTATCAATCCCCAAGGTGGCAATCGGCACGAATCATATGATTACAAACTATTGAGGGAATTGAGGCAGGCCGTCCATCAGTATGGCCCCAATGCCCCTTATACCTTGAACATGATCGAGAACCTCTCTGCTCTAAATCATACACCCGCAGATATTTTTCAGCTAGCCCGTGCTTGCTTGCCGTCAGGCCGATTCATAGATTGGAAAGCATGGTTTGAGGAGTTAGCTGAAGAGCAGGCCGCAAGGAATGCGGCGGGGAGACGTGGCGGGTGGAATGCTGACATGCTGTTGGGGAGAGGCGCCCATGCCCAGAACCAAACGGGTTTCCCACAAGAGGTCTATGCCCAGATCTTCCGCTGTTTTGTGGGTGCCTGGAAAAAGCTAACAGGTGAGGGAGAGGCTCAGGCCTCACTCAGCAATATACACCAAGGCCCCACAGAACCATTTGCGGATTTTGTAGCCAGGATGCAAACCGCAGCTGAGAGAATCTTCTCAGATCCAGGAGTAGCAGAGACTGTGGTTAAGCAAATGATTTTTGAGCAGTGCAACAAGGAGTGCAAAGTTATCCTGGCACAAAACAGAGCAAAAAATTTGACAGAGTGGGTCAGGCTCTGTAGAGATGCTGGCAGCCCTTTAACTAATGCAGGTCTAGCTGCCATGCTAGCCAGCTCCCTACAGGTGGCTACAAAAAGCCCGAGAACCTTAGGGGCAAAGTCTAACGGGTGCTATGGCTGTGGCCAATCAGGGCACTTTAAGAGAGATTGTCCCAATAGACGTCAACCCCCTGCCACTCAACGGTTTGGCGAACCAGGTGCAGCAACCAGGCCGTGTGGCCGTTGCCACAAAGGCCCCCACCGCGCAGAAGACTGTAAATCGGTTTTCGATGCGCAGGGTAGACGCCTCTCTGGCCGCCCCGAGCAGATTCCAAAAAACGGGAAGAGGGGGTCCGCCCTTTCGACGGACCCCCTTGCATGCCATTCGACAACACAGGATCCGATCAAATTCGTGCGTCCCCCGGCTCAGCAGGACTGGACCTCTGTGCCACCTCCAGACTCATACTAACCCCCTCCATGGGTGTCCAGTTAGTAGGGACCTCCTTCAAGGGGCCCTTACCGGCTGGTACTGTAGGGCTCATATTGGGAAGAGCATCCACGGCCCTGAAAGGATTAACAGTTATACCAGGACTTGTAGATTCAGATTTCACAGGCCGTGCCCAAGTTATGGTTCAATCTCAGCGGGGCACCTTAGTCATTGCAGAAGGTGATAAGCTGGCGCAGCTCCTGCTCTTACCCAGCTTACATGCAGTCTTTCCAAGCAGAATCAGACAGAGAGGGGAAAAAGGGTTCGGATCCAGTGGAGCGATTTTTGAGGGACTCCATATGTCCCTGGAGTCTCGACCTATGCTAACCATTAAGGTGCAAGGCAGATCTTTCTTGGGCCTGCTCGATACAGGGGCCGATCGGTCTATCATAAGACAACAAGAATGGCCCCCCACCTGGCCAACGAGCAGGGCGGAAGAGCCCATTAGAGGAATAGGCCAAATTTCAGCGCCCATGCTCAGTGCAGCTGCCCTTCATTGGGCCGATGAAGAAGGACACCAAGGCAGTTTCCAGCCTTATGTATTAGCCCTGCCTGTGTCTTTGTGGGGAAGAGACATTCTGACCCAAATGGACGTTACTTTAATTAGCGGCTACTCCCCAACCTCTAAGCGACTGCTAAAAGAAATGGGGTATACCCCCGGCAAGGGTTTAGGAGCTTCACTGCACGGACGTGCGGAGCCTATACAAGCTGCCCCCAAGTCTGACAGACGAGGCTTGGGTTTTTCATAGGGGCCACTGAGGAGAGATTCCCACCCACACCTATAAAACTAAAATGGAAAACCGAGGCTCCGGTGTGGGTGCCTCAGTGGCCCTTGCCACAGGAAAAACTTGCAGCGTTGCACGCCCTAGTATCAGAACAACTAGAAAAGGGCCATATCGCCCCTTCCACGTCACCGTGGAACACCCCTATATTCGTAATAAAAAAGAAATCTGGTAAATGGAGACTGCTACATGATCTAAGAGCTATTAACGATTGCATGGAGCCTTTAGGGCCCGTTCAGATGGGACTGCCCCTCCTCTCGGCATTACCGGAGCACTGGTCGATTTTCATCATAGATCTGAAAGATTGCTTCTTTTCTATTCCGCTCCACCCTGAAGACACCCCTAAGTTTGCCTTTACTGTGCCCTCTAGTAATCAAGAGGAGCCCTGTCAACGCTTTGAATGGACAGTCCTGCCCCAAGGCATGGCTAATAGTCCTACCATGTGCCAGCTGTATGTCGCTGCGAAGCTAGCTAGCACTCGGCAGCAGTTCCCTCAAGTGAAAATCATCCATTATATGGATGACATTCTCTTAGCCCATAGAGACACAGATCTTCTTAAAACAGTTTTGTCACATTTAGTCCTTAGTCTTAGAGAAGCTAACCTAGAGATTGCCCCTGAAAAAATCCAAATGACTGACATTACCACTTTCCTGGGGGCGAAAGTCGCACCCACTCATGTTTCCCCCCAAAAGGTGTCTCTCAGGCTAGACAATATACACACTCTCAATGATCTACAAAAACTCATGGGGGATATCAATTGGATCCGTCCATACCTAAAAATACCCAATGTCAAACTAACACCTTTGTTCGACCTGTTGAAGGGGGATTCTAATATAAACTCACCTCGAAGCTTCACTCCAGAGGCAAGGCGAGCACTATGCCAGGTGGAACAGGCGCTCAGTGGCGCTGCATTGAAGAGAATAGACCCTGATGAGCCTTTTGAAGCCTGCGTGCTGCCGACAGAATTACAGCCCACTGCGGTACTGTGGCAGCGGGGGCCGCTGCTCTGGGTCCACCCTGGAGTTTCCCCCAAAAAAGTCCTAGAGCACTATCCTACAGCGGTTGCAGACTTGGCCCTAGAATGCATTAAAAGGGCTGTGCAGCATTTCGGTCAGCAGCCCAAAAATCTCAGGGTGCCTTATTCTTCCCAGCAGCTTGAGATACTCACCGGATGCATAGATCAATGGGCCATTCTCCGGTGTACATTTCTTGGTCCCATTAACAATCAGTTCCCTAAGGCTCCTCTCTTGCAGTTTGTCACCCGGCACCCAGTGATTTTTCCCAAAGTAACCTCTCCTAGGCCACTAGCAGGCGCCCCCACCGTATACACGGACGGCTCCAGCTCTGGAACAGGGGCGTATTGTGTGGAGGGGGACACTCCTAAAACAGTGCTCTTCCAACCACAAAAGCCTCAATGGGTAGAACTGCAGGTTATCATTGCAGTCCTGGAAAGCCTTTCCGAGCCCTTAAATGTCGTCTCGGATTCTGCTTATGTTGTGAACTCTGTACAAATTTTAGAAACGGTGGGCATTGTTAAACATTCCTCTACAGTAAGGACGTTCTTTGCCAAACTACAGGAGGTTATATGGACCAGGCAACACCCTTTTTACATAACCCATATTAGAGCCCACACAGGTTTGCCTGGCCCTATGGCCCAGGGGAACCATAGCGCAGATGTAGCCACTCGACAGCTGCACATCTTTCCGACGCTGGTACCGTATCAACAAGCCCGAGAATTCCATGCCAAGTTTCACATCAATGCAGGTACCCTAGCTAAGCGGTTCAGCATACCACGTGCAGCTGCTCGAGATATTGTCCGAGCCTGCAACAATTGTGCAGAGCAGAGAGCAGTCCCCTCGGTTGGGGTCAACCCTAGGGGTCTCACCCCAGGGGATACTTGGCAGATGGATGTCACTCATCATTCAGAGTATGGTAAGATCAAGTACTTACATGTGTCGGTGGACACATGCTCCCAAGTTTTATTTGCCTCTGCTGAACCAGGAGAAAGAGTCTCCCACGTCATTGCACACTGCCTTGCTGCATGGGCAGCTTGGGGTAAGCCAAAGACGTTAAAGACGGATAACGGGCCTGCCTACACTAGTAAATCCTTCCAAAAATTTTGTGACAACATGGATGTCCAATTAAAACATGGCATCCCCTATAACCCTCAGGGGCAAGGAATCATTGAAAGAGCGCACAGATCTCTCAAAGACTTGCTTAAAAAACAGAAAGAGGGTATAGGCCACGGCCTGTCCCCAAAAGCTCGACTGTCTGTAGCCTTGCTCACATATAATTTTTTAAACGAAAATTCACAAGGAATGACACCTGCCCTGCAACACACCACCCCGAGTCCTCCGCATAGAGGTCTAGTCCGTTGGAAGGATGTCCTGTCGGGGCAGTGGAAAGGCCCTGACCCGGTGCTCAGCTGGGCCAGAGGCTCTGTTTGTGTTTTTCCCCAGGAACCAGGACGTCAACCAGTGTGGGTTCCGGAAAGACTGGTGAGAACCGTGACATCACCTGAAGAAGCCAAGGAACAGCTGTCAGAAACGCCAACGAATATACAACCTGAACCATGAGACCAAGCCTCCGACCCTGCTGATGATGGCGACGACCGACAAGACGATAATAGTAGGACTGACCACCCCGCGGTTGCCCAAAAGAGGATCGGTAACTCTGTTCTTTGCTCTCCTATAGCAATCCTTCTAATCTGCCTTTTTCTTTTTAGTGGAACTATATTTCCTCCACAAGCTTCAACGAGTCCTTCCCCCTCACCAATGACACACTGATCCTCTCTTTTGCTAACCTCTCTGTCAAGGTTGTCAACACCACAGTTGCGGCGAATGCTACTTGTGAAACTGGGCTTGCTCCTACAGTCTGCAACCGTTCCAAAGACCCGGATGCCTCGCCGCCCCGCTATCCTAGTGTATCGCCCAAGTTATGTCTGGCTCCCCGTCAAGGCAACCGACTGGGTTGGCCCTGTTTCTCAAGTTGTTTCACTTAACAATATCCCCTTCTCTAAGTCTAGGCGTCCAAGAGGCATAAAAGAATGGCTATCGAATGCTGCCAGTGTAGCTTCCTCTTTGTTTGTCCCAACGATCGGGCAGGCTGTGCTACAAGCATGGACAGATCGGCAGCTCGCCATAACGATGGAAACGGTAAATGGCTTGGTCAACCTTACCCGAGACGTGCTACGCCGCCACAATCAGATGCTGAACTTAAATTTCCAGGCCATTCAGAAACTCCAAGCGGAGATAGATGAACTTGGACTGGAAATAGATGGACTCTGGAGAGTGCTTCAGCAAACATGTGACACCCGGTGGCTTACGGTTAAACTCTGTGTCACTCCTGTCAGGGCCAACGTGACCGGAAGCATTTCCAGAGTCTCTGATTGGCTGAAAAGGTCATATTTTCCTGAATTTGTTAATCTCTCCCAACAGGTGGAATCTAGTTTAGACACAATTGGGGGGATCAAGTTAAAACCCGTTAAAGTCGATCTCTCCGGGTTAGGCGAGGTTCTACAGAAACTATTGCACAGTGTTTCTTCCTGGTTCTCTTGGCCCAATTTAACTAATTGGATCCTCATTGCAGTGGGATTATTGGTGGGATTAGTCGTTGTTAAATGTTTGCTAGAACGCCTGTTTCAAGCGCAGCAGCAATTGCGTGTTACCACTATGATGGCTATGACTCCCACCTCTGTTACCCCCGATAGTGACCGATTTATTAACCATACCCCTTCCTGGTCGCCTCAGGTGGGGCGCTTTGGAGCAAAATTTGTAGCGAATCGCATGGCTGTTTCTCGGGTGTAAAAGGCGACACCAGTAGTCATACTGCTGTTCCTGCCCCCGTCGTTGTTCCCCAGTTGCCAGGCAAAGCACTGCAGGGAGAGTCACGTTGCTTCCAGCTTACGGACTCTCCGGTCTCCATATGACGTGAGCATTCTGGTTGGTGCTAGAGGCTCCGCCGCTGGATGGCTGAGGCCTAGTCCAGACTCCCCAAAGCACCAAAGAGGTTGTGAACCATTTGGGTTCACGGGAGCACGCTCATCACTGGAGACACTGGGTCAAAAATAAATAAGAAAGGGGGAGACTTGTCCGGCGCTGCCCCGCTCGGTCCCCGGTTCCCGGCCGGCGAGGGGAAACAGGGAAGGAGAGAGAGAGATGCAGACTGCGCGAACTAACCTGGTCATGAATCACGACTCGAACCACACGGCAGTTGTGAAAGCAAGCCCTTTACTACAGCTAGATGAACATTCTGTGTTACTGGTTCCCACACGGGGCACGGCGCCTCGTGGGAGAGCAGCCTCGATGTGGCCGTCAGGCACGGCTCCTTGTGGGCTGTCTCACCCTACCCCGTCCGGGTAAGACCTTTTATACACAATTAACAACCAATAAGCTTCTAGGCTAGTATCGCGTATACAGGATTTCGATTGGTAGGAGCGGGTGGCGGATACATGCGTCACTATGCGGAAACAGGATGCAGGCGCCATCTTGGCTCACTCGATGGGCGGGGGTAACTCTAGAGCAGGCTGCAGCGCATACGCTAGGCCCGATTCGGGAGGCGGCTTTCCACACTTTTTACCATCTGTTCTTTCATGTGTGTGAATTCACATGTCTGGTCTTCCAATTCAATAATCCTTTCTTCTGCCTGTTCAAATCTACTTTGTATCCCTCCATTTGTATCCAGTGGAGGGATACAACATTATGCCCTTCATTCCCATAAGTTCTGCCCTTTGTTCTTTCAAGTTAGTGAATTCTTCCTTATAGTCATCCAGTGTCCACCTTGTATCCTTCATCTCTTTTGCTATGTCTTCCCTTAGTTCATTGACTTGATTTTTTAATTGATTTAGATATGTTTGAACATCTCCAATTAGTTTTTCTTTCAGTGCATTGAACTGATTTAGCAATAATTGCTTCAACTCCTGTATCTCAGTTGAACTATTAGCTTTTCCCTTTGGCTGGTCCATATTTCATGTTTCCTATTACGTCTCATTAGCTTAAGCTGTCTAGGCATCTGACTTTCTTCATTAGTTTGTTGTGGAGCTTGTTTTCACTCTTTTAACTAGCATTTTCTTGTTGGTTGGATTTGTTCTCTAACCCTTGGTGTTCAGTTCACATTATTCTAGAATTTTATCTTAGATTCTGTCTAGTTGATCAGAGTTTTTCACCTCTTGTTTTTCTATTTCTTGCCCTGCCTCTATGTATAATTTTTGTGTGATTGTCTCTTCAGATATGGTCAATTCCAGTTAGGAATCCCTGTCCAGAGAGGCCCAGGTCTCAGGAGGAGAGTATGGAGTTTCCTTGAGAATGAGACCCTCCTGTGAGGCCTTTAGATTCTATGCTTCTCTTATGCTCTCCAGCAGGTGGCACTTGCCGGCCCACAGTTACCCCACCAGGGTAAGGAGGTGTGGAGCCTTTAGTTCTCCAGGTCACCCTGACCTGTCAGGGGTGTGGCTGACTGAAGCTCATTTCTGAATTCTTGCACATGGGACTGATAACTGGTGGCACAGATTTAGACATAGACAGAGGCTGATATATTTTTCCCTTAGGCAGCTTTTGCCTGCGTCCTCCTGGTATAGCATTAGGTTGTTTATCTATTTTTTTATTGGGGTGCCTGTGGCAATTAAGTCAGCCCATAATTGTTTACTGATTATATGTACAGGCTCCCTCTGCCCTTTCCCTTTTGAGGTCTCTGTGGTTACTTTCCTTACTCCCTTTGTCCATATTCTAGCTCACCCCGTCTGGTATTGCCTGTGTCATTCAGTAAACAGCCTGACAAACTAGGGCTTAGAATAGCTACTCATATCCCATACCATGCTGCATTCTTCATTCATTATTCTCTGACTATATCCTGTAATTCTTCCATAGATAACCATTTACTTAGTGTGGATGGCATATCCACCCTCTCCCATTCTCCCCCTAACCCTTACCCCAATAAGCCAGGCCAATTTTGCAGCTAAAATGCACCAAACATTTTAAATGTCATCAGGTGTTTACCATGCCTGGTAAAGACACTGACAAAGAGAGGGATGTGTTGTTACGCTAGCCTTTTTTTTGATTTCCACTCCTGAAAGCATCATACTATTTCTTCCTATATCCCATAATCTTAGCAACCAAGCACCTATGCACTCTCTGCCTTTTATATTTAAACTTTTCTGTTAATTCTACCAATTCTGTGGGGGTATACTCCTTCATTATTGTTTGCTTCTTACCAGGGATCTCTTCCCCAGGGTCGGTGGGGTCCCTGGTTTCTTTCATTTTCGTAGTTATTAACTGCCATGCATCTTTAGGCTTCTCATCTTCAAATTCAACTTCATCCTCCCGTTCTCCCTGTTATGCACTCCTCCAGAGAATACCCAACTTTAAATTGCGACCTCCCCTCTAGATAATCACTTGGACCTGCTTCACCTGTGCATTCTCACAGCTTTGCATGTCATTATTTCTAATTGTCCCTCTCAGGATTGTATTTTTTTTTTTTTCTTTTGCTAATTTATTAGCATTGCTGGAACATACTAACCTAATATGCTTTTCTGGAGCTAAAACCTCTGCTAATTTCCTCACTTCAGCTTCTGCCTTTAACTGGGCTTCAGTAGAATTCCTAACTGCCCATAACAACAGCCATGCTGTGGCAGCAATTGCTTCTTTTCCTGTGATTTCCATTTGTCTCCCACATTTCGCTTAAGGTCAAATAACACTCTAGCTGGCATTTTTGGGGTTTTCCTGTACTTACACACTGGGCCAAATTATTCCCAACAATCTGCTACATCCCCCCACATACTGGAAGTTGGCCACTCAAGATGGCCCACTGTATCTGTGGATTCCATTTCCCTTGGCTGGTTTTGTTTTTGGTCTCCTGGCTGTCTCAACATTTGTCTGGTTGTGAACATACAGAATAATTTCTGCCAAATTTCAAAGGGCAGTTAAGACTGAAAAGAGAAGCAGGCCTCTCCATGCAGCAAAATAGTAACAGTTTATTAGGGAATTTACAGATTGGAAAGCTGGTTCTGGGTGACCACAGGATGTTCAGAGTAGTGCTCCGTGCCCCCCAGGGGGTTTCATGGGGTTATATGGGGTAAGAACAAGGACAGCACAGAGCCAAGTCAGAATTTGCAAGATTGTAAGCATGTTTCTTTGAAGTTACTAATTGGTAGCAGGAGCAGTTCTAGTACAGGTTGGTGTTTTTTGTTTTTTGTTTTTTTGTTTGTTTGTTTTTTGGTCTTATCTAGGAATTTATGGCTTCTCTGGTTTATGGGCTCACATTCCATCTCAACTTGTTTGCTCTTGGAAGGTAAGGGGAATGTTAAGATGAGAGGGGTCCTCATATTGATAGGTAATACTTCTACTGGAAACTGTACTTCTAGATTCCAAACTCTCCTTTTTGGGAAGACTTATTCAGAAAATGTAGAGTAGCACAAAGCAGGAGAAAATACTTGGAAGTTCACTGCTCTAATACAGAATCAGATGTTTAGTGAATTCTATTAATAAACTATCACTCTACCAAGCAAAGATTGGAATAAAATTGGCTCTAAGAGTTACTAAGATTAAAACAATATCCAACAAGAAGTTTTCAGTTTTTACCAACAATTGTTTATTTTGACATTTAATTGACATTTGATTTTATTGCACATATAAGCCATATTTAACAAGAATTGGAAAAATGAAGTTCATGGGGAGGAAATAACTAGAAAATTATTCAATTCCTTACCAGTCTGATTTCAATAGACATGGAATATTAAAATCAACATATACACATACCCACTCACATACACATATGTAAAATGATTTAACAACACTTGGATTAATTTAGACATACTGCTGGGTGAATTGGAAAGGGGACCAGGGAAACCCACAAAATCTATAAACTGATTTGAGCATCTTTATGCCATTGTACACCTGGCACAGTTTCTCAGGGAACATCTTGCCAGTTTGGATAACAGTCCCCAGGATAGCTGGAGTGTTGACAGTCCTGGGAATAACTGTGTTCATTAATTTCCTGGCATTTAGACAGTTTTGCTAGCTACTTTTCCCTCATTTTCTCCCAGTTGCTACAAGTTAAAAATAAAGTTGATATAAATTAGTATTGACAATGAATTCATTCTCTCAGAATATTTTTCTGTTAGCTTTGATACTAATTTAATGATATTATGTTCACATTTCTTACATCCATGATTCTGGGTTATTACTTAGATAATATACAACAACAGTGAACAATGAGGTCCCTCTTTATTCAACTCTACTACTGTGGCTGAGGACAAAGAGGAGAAGAGGCTGCAATTTAAAATTTATTTATTTATTTATTTATTTATTTATATTTTGCAAAGTTCAGTATAGCTTAATGTTCTTCAAAACTGGACTTCCCATTTAAGCCTGCTATTGATACTGCAATTATAAAATTTTCTATATGGATTCAACTTGCACTTATTTTCCTCCTCAAAAAAAATAATTGCTTCTTTGTTTACAAAATGCGTATGCAAACAGCATCTCACTGGATTCTCACAATGACCTGGCGAGACTAAGAGGGAATATATTGCTATTCTCATTTTTATAAAAGAAATTGAGGCTCAAGGAAAGTGAAGAGTCTTGCCCAAGATGATGCGGAAAATTTGTGGCTGATATGTTGTTAAAACCCAGCTCTCAGTATTGTAAATTCTGTATTCTTTCTGTTATGACTTTATTACTCAAAAGAGTAGCAAAAAATTTTCATTCTCCACTAACAGTGTCTGAAAGCTTCCTGACATCAAGATTAATGCTATTATGTAACTTGTTAAGTTTTGTTAATTTTATTGAAGCAACAAGATAACAAAGTGTTGGTTAATTTGCATCTAATGATAAATGGTTAACAACTCTCCTGTTAGGGACTCATGCTATCAACTGAAAATCACCAATCACAGCCTAGTGTATTATATACCATAATTACAGCAAGTTAGGTTTTAAAATTAATGCATTCCTATAATAATCATCCAAAAATATAGAGTGATAATTAACTCAATATGCCCTTGAATCACTCAGAATATTTAGCTATGTGATAGATATAGACAAAAATCTGACGCTGGTTGTTAAATAAGCCTGCCTATATGTACACAGGCAAGGTCAATATCCAGGCTGTAAAACAAACTTGCTGGCCTAAAGGAATATTTGCGTCTCTACTCTCTGGTTATAATTATGGACAAGCAAGATCACTAATTGGAATTATGGTCCTGGATTGGCCATCTTGAAGAAAATCAAGTAATCTTGAAGAAGAAGTTTTGAACAAGTCCAAAGCTGAAAGACTTAGACTTTCAGATCTGTAAACTATAATGATTTATAAGCTGTGGTATTGATGCAAAGATAGACAGATAAAACTAGGAACAAAGAATTAAGCCCAGGATTTGATACCTATGCATAATCACCTGATTTTATGACAAAGGGACCACTACAATTTAGTGGAAAACCAACAAATTGGATGTCCACATCAAAAATATGAAACAACTTCTCTTCCTCATACCATACGCTAAAAATAGTCCAGGATGGATTATTAAATATGAAAGGCAGGATAATAAAGCTTGAAGATAAAAACATCAAAGAATATCTTCATGGTTTCATGCTAGGCAAAGATTCCCTAAGCACAACCCAAGGAAATTAACAATAAAGCTAAAGTTTGAGAGTTGGACTGTATTAAAATTAAGAACTTCTGTCCATTAAGAGAATGAAAAGGAAAGCCAGCAACTGAGAAAATATCCAGAATCTGAATCATATCCAGAATATATAAATTTAAATTAAAAGATTACATAATGTTAAAGATGGAAGGAAATTTGTAATGGATCTAGTTCAACCCATTCTTTTGGTTCCTGAGGAAAAAGGCTCATGAGTAATATAGCTGAAACTAGAATAAAAGCCAGAGTAGTTCCGAATACTGGGCTCATTTTATAATATCTGTAAGCAAGTCTACTAAGGATGGTTCAAAGACTTAAGTAGCTTTAAAAAGAAGCTATATTTTGAAATAATTTTATGCTTACAGAAAAGTTGCAAAAAAAATAGAACAAAGGATTCTCTTATATTCCTCACTCTACTTCCTTTATTGCTAGCATTTAGCATGTCCATAGCATAAATATCCAGAACAGGAAATTAACATTGGTACAACATTATTAACTAAACTACAGACTATGTACTCAAACTATTAATATAGTAGTTATTACAACTATACAGAATAGTTCCTAAAAACTATTAAGCCACAGACACTAACTAAACTACAGAGCAAAGTCTGAAACACATTGTTGTTTAACATTTGCCAAGGGTATCTGTTAAAATGCAGCATCTTGATCCTCATCTCCAGATCCTGACGTGATCCATCTCAGGGAGCCCAGGAATTGGTATTTTAAACAGTCAACTGCTAGTGTGTCATTCCTTTATAAATGTGGTCTTACAGGGAGATTTGGCAGAAATCAAAGGGGGAATACTGGATAATTTTTAAAGCCTGATGTCTTCAATTATCTTTTAATATCTACACTCACTCACACATTTACAAAGCGTTACTAATAGTTTCTTCAAAAGGTCTAACATCAATCTTATATTTTACTCTTAAAATATGCAAGTGCTGTAATCTTGGAATGGTCATTAGCTTTACGAAAACTTAAACTCCCACTTTACTTAGGAAACCACAGAGAAGAAACAAGAAGCAACTGAGGCAGGCTGACTGCCAACGATCCATTGCAGTGTTGATAAAAATTCCCTTGCTGTAATAAAACAAGTCAAACTGATGCCAACATGTCTGCTAATCTTCACCAGATAACCACAGACCTGGAGGTTGCTAATTAATGGACTATGCCCCAAAGGCACCCGACTCACATTCCCCTCACAGTTCATGTGCAGCTCATGTAGTTCATGCTTCCCTCATAACTCACATCTTCCTTTCTCCATCCCCCACACATCCTCTGTTTATAAACTGCCTCCCTGAACCCAGCCCCTTGAGCAGTAACTTTTAGTTCTGCTCTGCATGCATGCTATTTTAGCTCATTAAACTTATTCTGTAGTTTGGCTTTCAGGGTCTGTTTTCAGCATTAACCATGTTAATCAATGGAACATATACAGTCCTTATTTTTTCTTGACATAAATTGCCAGTTATCCTTCAGCTTATCAGGTCAGGCAGCTACATAATGCAAGAAAGAATGGGGACATGAGGCACAATGGATACCAGTAGCCCTAAACCATGTAAATTATTTTCAAGGAAGGAAAATCAGGCCTGTTGACAACCCAGCCTCTAGAGGTAGGGAAGTGAATTGGTTAGACACAAAAACAACAGAAACCACTCTTAATGCTGCCATCATCAGCTCTGATGAAAAGGTGGATAGTCACTCACCTGGAAAAGCTTAGATCAGAAAGTGCTACTGAATTCTTCCCAAGTGCTGTTTCTGATCAACTAGTATTTGCTATTCCAGAGCACAAACCAGAGTTCAACGGGAAAGCATGCTACAGAGTGTTAGAAGTCTGTGAGGGTGTGGTAGGAGTAGAACTTGCTAAGAACTTACATGGTAGTAAGTGCTCAATGCTTATCATCTTTGTTGAATTAAACTTAAGGTTAAAAAAATTGTAAGGAAATCCCAATATTTTTATGATCTTGGGAAAATTGTTTGCTCTGATGATCAAGTACAATAATATTTGTGGAAGCATTTTGCAAATAATTATGTGCTATAAAAATGCAAAGTTTTAGTTTCCCTATTAATAATTCCACAACAGCTCATTACCAGTGTCGTACTTACACTGGCTTTCTTTTTTTAATGAAATTTTATTGAGATATATTCACATACCATACAAATCCTCCAAAGTGTACAATCAGCTGTTCACAGTATCATCATATATTTATGCATTCATCAACACAATCAAGTTTTGAAGATTTTCACTACTGCCCCCAAAATAAAAATAAACATAAAAATAAAAAAGAACACCCCCAAATCCCATCCCCCCCAACACTGGATAAATGGAATATGATCCACAAGGTTTTCACAATCACATGTTCACACTGTATAAGCTATATAGTTAAGCAAATGTCTTCAAGAATCAAGGCTACTGGGCTGCAGTTCAACAGTTTCAGGTACTTCCTTCTACTTATTCTAATATACTAAAAACTAGAAAGGAATATCTATAAAATGCATAAGAATAAACTCCAGAATGACCTTTCAACTCCATTTGAAATCTCTCAGCCTTCTCAATCCCATGATGCTGAGCCTAGGCTCATCCCTGGGTGTCATGCCCCAGTTTTCCAGGGAGATTTACACCACTGGGTTTCATGTCCCATGTAGTGGGGAGAGCAGTGAACTTACCTGCAGTGTTGACTTAGAGGGAAAGGTCACATCGGAGCAACAAAAGACGTTCTCTGGGGGTGACTCTTAGGCACAATTGTAAGTAGGCTTAGCCTCTTGCAGTAACAAGCTTCAAAGGGCAAGACCCAAGTTGGAGTGCTCAGCCTTCTAATTGGTAGTCACCAATGCTTGAGAGAATATCAGAAATTCACCAAGTGGAAAATTTTAATATTTCCACACTTTTCCCCAGTCTCTCGAAGGGGCTTTGCAAATACTTTTTTTTTTTTATTTTCTGCTTAAATTACTTTGGGATAAATTGGGGCTTCACACTAACATGTACAAATGAACCAGATCTCACTCCCTATTTAAGGTTGCGTAATTATGGTGGTTCAGTAAACTGACCATACAAGTTAAATTGAGTAGTGTGCTACAGAAAATACAAAGTTTGAACCAAAAAAACATCTCTTCCTTTGGTCTCACACAGAAGTTGAAGTTTTAAAACGTAGTCCATATCATCCTTTACCCTTTAGTCTCATTTATCTTATCCTAAGCAAATCCATTTTATTCCTATTCCTAGTTGAAGTCTGATCTCTTTTTCAGCTTCTTTAACTGTTGCTGTATGGGGTAATGTTGACATTCATAGCTGCCAAATTCTGGCTCTGAGTCTCAGGTGTCACACAGATACCCAAAGTTCCAGGGACTGACCAGGTTATATACAAAGAAGGCAGCATCTCAGAATTTAGAAATGACGTATATTTAAGGTTGACTTACATTTTACAGGTGTGTAGCAGAGCCATTTTCTGAAATAAAATCTTTGAGCTTTTTTTTTTTTTTTTGCCCATAGAATACTACTGTTATAGAGGTGTTTTTCAAATATGTGCCATCACACACAATGATAGTTGTGAAAAAGGATTGTCACAGTTCTGAACAAATGTATTGAAGTTCTGTTACATGAGAATGTTGACTCATTTTTGTTCTCTGTTGATGGATGTATGATACGCTGAAAAATTTCTAGCACACATGGACAATATTCAATGCTTAAGTCACAAAAATTATAGCAAGTCAAATTATATTTAAGACTACATAGTAAGGGGAGGTGATAAGTCATTACAGCAGTCCTCTTTAGGACATTGCTGAGATCATTTCTTTCTTTGTTCTTGGTGATATACCTAAGCCACTTTGGGTGAATGAAGTGAAGAGTAGAGTTGGGGAAGAGAAGTATTGAAGGGTTGTCAGCTGTAGCCCTAACTCTGTTCTGTGATGAGAAGTGGAACCCCTTGGAAATCAAAGACAAAGATTTTCTTTTTTTCTCTCTTTTTTTTTTTTAGTTTTACTTTTTCTGTGAGTTTTGCAAAAATCAATTACAGAGACATATCACTCTAATTTCACTTTTAATTGAGTCATTAAAATGCTTATTAGGTGACAAGATCCGAGAGCATGACACCATAAGCAAATTAAAAAATACCACAAACACTGTTTCTCTCTCTGTTTTGTGGAAGCTGAATTCTGGTTGTTCCAAAGGGTAGAATGAATGACAGCTGCCCCTTAAACTTCTTCTGTCACAGAATGCAGACACATCATCAATTAACCTAGCCCCAGGAGGGACCTAGTGTCTAAAATTCCTTTGTGGACATGTGCTTGTAAAAAGAGCAGCAAAGGTTTTCTTCCATCTCTTCCCCTAAGGATTGTCTTTTTTTTTTTTTTCCACTAGTTTCTGGTATCTCTTCCTTTGATCTTACTATCTCTATAAAGCTCATATTAAAGAATCATATCCAAAGAAAATTCTCACATCTTCTTTCAGACACCATCATCTTTTTCCTCAGTTTGTATACCTTTTTACAAGCAAATCCTTCAATTTTTATTTTCTATGACCCTATACACCACCTAGTGGAAATGAGGAGTAATGTCTAAAACATGAAAGGCAAAAGTAAAATGGTCCAGATAAACAGATATTCAATTTCTGAATAATGAAATAATCAGAATAATTAAGTTTTTGAAACCAATACTTACATAATTAGAATGTAGGTTAAAATATTCCCGTGCTTCCTCAAATTTCAGAAATGTTGCAAAGCCAATGTTGAAATGCTAATCAACAACTGTAAAGTTCAGAAATTTATGGTCCTCTAGAATTTTCTGAATGTACATCCTTTGCTGAAATTCACAATATATATCTCTTCCCAAACAGTGGTATCACAGGCTTTCTGGAATCTTTTAGTCAAAGGCCTATATAACAAGGAAACAACTAGTTCTTAAGAAAATCAGAAGTGAAAGTTGTCATCTGTGGATGAAATAAAATGAGGCAAGAAAAGAGGAGCTGAGAAGTTCATGAAGATACACTGCTGCCCTTTATCAAAATATTTTAATAGATAAAAAGAAATTATTCTTGCAACTTTATCATGAATCCCCTAGATAGTATCATGCTGTTCATAATACATATGTACACGAGATTCTGCTATGTGTAAAGTACTGAAAAGGAACACAGAGTTGAGTAGTATGAAGTCCCCAACTTCAGTAACATTATTGTTACTCTATCAGGAAAGATAAGATAGTTAATTTTTCAGAAACTGCAACGGAGGACTGATTTTGTAATTCCAATGGAAGAATCTGGATTAAACAGAGAAGCTAGTAAATTCATGGTTTTATTTTGTTTTGTTTTAAAATATGACTAGGTCCAAATCAATTTTCAAATGGGGATTAAGATTCTCTATAAAAGCAGGGGTGGGGGTGGGGAATGGGGAGTTAATGCTTAATTGGCACACATTTCCTGCTTGGGTAATGGAAGGTATCCATGGTAGTACAGCATTATAAATGTAATGAACAGCATTGAATTGTATACTTCAAAGTGGTTAACATGGGAAATTTTATGTTGTATATGTTACCACAATGAAAACCCATATAACTTTGTGTACAACACAAAGGGTGAACTCTAACATAAACTGTGGAATTTAGTTAATAATATATTTGTTTATGAGTTGTAACAAATGTATCACACTAATGCAAAATATTAATAATAGGGAAAACTGTGAGTGTGAGGGGTTGGTATATGGTTACTCTATACCTTCTGAATGATTTTTCTGTAAATCTACACTTATAAATTAAAAAGTAAAAAATAAAAGGTGCTCAATAAGTCAAGTAATTTGGGAACTTCATACCTTCAAGTTATGAGATAGCGATGACCAAGAACACTGTTGTGAATTAAATGTTGAGTATTCTCTAATTAAATCTTTCCTCTAGGAATAATAATTTGGAAAATTTTGAACTGAAGTAAAGAAATCTTACATGACACAGAAACTCTGAAAAATTATTGTTCATGAAAATTATTATCCAAGATAATTATTACCCTTGTATAGCTTGCTGAAGAAGTCTCCTTTTCTTATTTCTAGAGATATTGGTTTACATATATAACACATCTATATTATAGAGTCTATACCACTGATCCTTTAAAAGAGTCTTCATGAAAACTCCTGCTCAGGGCAATGTACCCAGCAAATTTGTGACCTTCCGAATATTGAAGCTATTTTGGACCCTAATGAGGTCTGATTTGGCTTGGGTTCAGTTCAAACTTGAACAGGATATTATGGACAACAGTTGACCTGAGAGATTTCGAAAAGCCCTGAGGAAAACTAATTTTCAAGAAATCCAAGGTGACTGTGTGGGTTCTAATTGCCCTAAGAATTCATCCAGGTACACTCATTGTAAATTCTGTAAAAGAACATTCCTTGCCATGACAAGAAACATTTTCCCTCCCTCTATGGTGTCCCTGGTGCACCTCTAGTTCACCCTGATGCTAGAAATATTTGGCACCTTGTTGGAAAAGCAAGCTGGCGTGAAGAATGTGCTAAAAAGAATAAACCAAGTGTCCATATGCAGACTACTTATTATCATTGGACTGCTTCTCATGGGGGGTTCTGAAAGAAAAGTAACTTGCAGAGTAGAACACAATTACTGTAAGTAATAATGATCTATAGTTTAGAACAGCTCTTTAGTAGGTAGTCCCTTTTTATCTGGACAACAGTCAAACCATGAATAATTTTAAAGTCATGGTTTTCATTAATATTATTTTCATCTAAAAAGAATTTCAATTTCACTTATCTAGTTCACTAGAAGATTGGAGCAAAGCAAGGAGAAATCATGACTAATTCTATTGCTTTTCATCAAAGTGATAAAGTGTAAAAAAAATTTTCAGACATCGTACCTCTTGTCAAAAATAATTAGAAACACCACAACTCGGCAGCAGCTGCCGCCAAGCCAAGGGCATTCTAGAGGGTTGGGGGAGAGGGGGCGGCGCAGCAGCTTCCCTTGCCCCAGGCAGCGACCCGCCGGGCTCTTCCGGCTTCAGTGTCCATCACCTAGGCTGCCATGTCTTCTGGAGCCAACGTGAATGCCCTGCAGCGCTTGGAGGAGCCGCTCAAGCTCAAGGCTGCCTTAGAGAGGATTCAGTTTTCTCTCTGGGGCTGCAAAGCTTCAGCAATTCTGCCTGCAGTTTGCCTGCAAGCAGGTCCTGCTGGTGGGTTTTCCAGCCCCAAGCAATGCGTTCCAGGAAGATCCTGCACTTTACTCTGACGATTCATTGAGGAATGCCTTCAAGCACAAAGTGATGAATGACTGCCTCCAAGTTTCAAGAAAACACTTTTCTCTAGCTGTTTAACAGCTGAAAACAGGCTCTGAAAACCAAAGCATAGAGGTTTATTGAACGAAAGTAGCATTAATGCAGAAGAACAACAAAAAAAGTACTGCTCAAAAGGCAAGTTTGGGGCAGGCAGTTTATGTGGGTGTTAGGAACAAAGGGACAGCACGGGAATGGGGAGGAGGCCAAGGGAGAGTGAGCTGCAGAGCTGCTTGAGGCAGGATGTCCTTGGGCCAAGTTTCATTAATTTTGCAATTTGGACAGGCAGGATGTCTCTGCAGGACCAGGGCTATCTAGAGAAAATAGGCAAGCTTGCTGGTGTCAGCATGACTTGTTTCTTCTCTGCAGGGGCAGAGGTCTCAGTTATTGTGGTGAAGGATTATTGGTATGCCAGCCTGACAGTTTTCTCTGTTGCTTCTTTTTAGTTCCCTCGATAAAAAGAAAGTTGTCACTGCTCAAGAGGGCTTGTTACTGTTTGAAAACAGGGTTATAAATAGTTAAGTCCCCCTGGTCCCGCATCAAACAGAGAAACAGGTCTCTGCTTGGTGAGAAGGTGAGTTTATTGAAGATGCATCAACAAGGAACTGGAGGGGAAAAAAAGTTTTCCAGGACCAGTTCAGAGTGAGAATTATTATTTGGGCTTTTATAACCTCAAACAAAGAAATGGCCAGAAGCCAGAAGAAAGCAGAACAGGGAAAAAAAAAAAAAAAAAAAAAAGAAGAGAGAAAGCTGTTTGGTCATTTCCTTGTTGTCTTCAGGTTCTCCCCTCATTCAGGCTTGTTTTTCAAGGTCCTGATTATGAGACCATATGGTTACATCCCTCATATCTTACTGCAGGCCATGCTGGGAAAGTTCCTGGGAGCAGAGAATAAGTTTTTGTTGTTGAGATTAGAGCAAAAGCAAGTTATTTTAACAAGGGGTTTTCATGGTCAGGATAACTTAAAGCTGCTTGAGTTAAGTTATGTTAATAATCAGTGTTTTGTTTCCCTCTATTGGCTGTTGAAGACTATCCTAACCGTTTTCCAGCTAAAGAATTACACTGAATATTTTCTACTTACCCATCTATCATCACTATAGTACACCAAGGTTTGGCATGGTGACAGGAAGTTGTGGCTTCCAGAAATCAAACCAGCCTTGTTTGTGATTTTAGAGGAAAACCAAAAATAGTGTTCACTTAGATCTAGTTGTAAAACAAGCAGGACATCTTTTACAGCAATATTTTCAGAACTTCTGCAAAATTCTTTTAGTGCCTCTACTGTAGTAGGCATTGTGCTAAATGTTAGGGGGATTAAAAGATGAATAAGAACAAAATTCTTTCCCTAGAAGAGAGTGCAATCTCAGTTACCTTTTCCCTTCCTTGTAATCAAGATCATTTTATAATGTCCAAACAGGGAGGCAAATGTGCCAAACACAACTTACTAGAATTTATTTAAATAACCATTAGTAGGATATCCAGCTGAAGCACAATTAATTTAGCACCTCTTCAACCTCATTTAATTTGTACACTTCTAGTATTAGAAAATATCTTTTATACTATTATCTTTCAAGTCATTGTCTTTGTTAAAGAAGCTCTTCTTTCTCCTTTCTTAGAATGAGGTGATGGAAAAAGTTATTGGTAAATAAATTAAAAAAAGAAAGCAAGCAAGACTTGGTGTCTTTGGGTGTTGAACAGTGAAGACCCCCCTCAGGCAATTTGGATAATTTACATATTTTCTCCCTCTATTTAGCTTTATAAATAGAAACAGGAGGTCTTTCAGGTCTGAGTTTACTGACAACAAAAGTTCATTAAGACTGGAAAGTCACATGTCTGGATATTAGAAATGCAACATTACAGTGTGGTTATTAACAGGCCAGGATTTAATCTAGAACTGGACTGCTGGGGTTCAATACCAGTTTAGCCATTTACCAGTTGTGTTACTTTGATTAAGTCATGTAAATCTTTCTGTCTCTCTTTCCTCAACTGCAATGTGGAGATAATAATAATGTCAGTATCTAATATCAAGAGTCACCTGAGATAGAACTGAATGTAGGGATTTAAGAGCAAACAGAAGTGGAGCCATTTTTCCTTTCTTTCTTTTCTGATGGCTCCCACCTGCTTTCTTCTGCTTTCTTCCTCTAATAAACTTTAAATTCTCTACTTAAACCATGACTCGCTGTGTTTGTGTGGATTCTTGAATGGCTCTGAACCTAACATTTGGTGCCGAAGACCCGGGACGGAGGTTTGACTGAGGTTTAAGTTTCCTGGCCCCTCAGGGCAATGGGGCAGCCTCCCAGTAAACTCTGTTCCCCGAACTACACAGCCGTTCAAGTTTCCATGCATTCAGCGGCTTGAGTCCATCAACTCAGACCACCTTGATGCGACGCCGGCTCACCCTCACGGCTCTCAAACATCTACAACTAATTCGGCCCTAGGTAGGTAAGTGACGTCTTTCTGCTCAGATCCCCCCTCAGGAGTTTTGTTCGGTGTCCCGTGGACACCCCAGCCCACCACAGGGTGGCGCCTCGGCTCGCTTGGATGCGATGCCCGGCTTCGTAAGCCTAGGGAACCTGAGCGCTCAGTCAAAACTCTCCAACACTCCATGAGTGTCTTTCCCCATTGCAGCAGTCAAAGTAACCCGGGGGACGCCTTGGGCAAAAGACTGCACGCATTTCCTGACCCCCAATGGCAAACCAGGGATGCCTGCTTTGTTGTTGTGACTGGGTCTGGGCTGTTAGTCTCACTTGAGCAACATTTTGGGTGGTCTCTGTAAGCCTCTAAAGGAGCAGGGAACCATGGGACTCCCCACAGGCGATCTCCGTAAGCCTCTGACCAGCGTAGCCCCAATTCATGTCAGCCTCGTCCAGGGAAATTGTAAGCCTCTAAAGGAGCAGGAAACCATGAATATCTCTCATGGGCGATCTCTGTAAGCCTCTGACGAGCAAAAGTTCCCCAACAAATCACAAGCCTGTTGAATTTCTTAGATAATCATAGGTAATATACAGTCACTTTTCAATAGCTCCAAAGATGAGTTTCCTCCTAAATCTACCCCCTCAGATGTTTAAACTTCAATTAAAAGGGGAAGTAGAACCAATACAATTTGGCTGCAGTATCCTTTAGAACAACAAAAACTTTGGCCAGAAAATGGTTTTCTATAAACTGCAGCTTATACACATAGCTTTTTTTTTTTTTAATTCATGAAAGCTCTCTAATTTTCTACATCTATATTGCTTAGGTATATATATCGTTAGGTATACAGGACCACAGGACCATATAAAGGATGTATTTGAAATTGGAATCTGGATATTCAGAGAAAAAAAATTGTCATGAAATTCTTTTAAAATTAGTCTGGCAACTCTTGGCCTAAACTTTTTTTAAAGGCTGTATAATAAGAACAACTTAATCCCATAGCCTAGAAGTTTCTATTTTATTATTGTTGCCTCATTATTTTTTGTTTAAATTGTACCTTTAACCTGATGCTATATATTGAATAAATTTAAATAAATATATTTGCTATTCATTAGTGTTAAGTGATCTATTGGCCAGAATAAAAAGAATAAATGCAATTTTGTCTTCAGCTCCAAGGTCTTTACACCCCAGTGTGGCAACCCATGGCCTGAGCAAAACAGGCTTGTAGATCTTTGGTGCACAGCAGTCTGCATGACCTAGGCAGCTAAATGTTTGGCCTATTGTCTTTGTAAGCCAGTAAAGAGAAAAAGGGTAAATTGATCTTAAAATGTAACTTTATGGGAAGCAGGCAGGAAGTGAGAGGCTCTTAGTCTCACAAAAAGAGCAAAATGTAATTGTTCAAGTGTTATTCTAGTCCTTCCTGCACAACCCCTCGGGTCAAAGTGACCTGTTCCTGCATCTATGCTCTCCCCACCCTTAGGAATGTCTTTGTCTTAAGCCCTTATAAAAGGCTTTCTGTACTTTTTGCATTGCTCTGTCATCTTCCCTGTGAACACGATGGCTGCCCAGCCTGAGAGAGTCCTCATGATCCTTCCATAACTTCTCACCATGTAATTAAGCCCTGAATAAAAGTTCATGTATCAGAAAATGCTCATTATCTTCTTTGGCCTTTAGACTGGTATGGCCCTCTTGGGCTGCAACACCCAGTTTAGAGGCTTCTTAGGTTTCCAATTGTTGGAAGCCCTCCCATGTGTCAACACAGATCCCATCTTCTGCATCTGTTCAGATGAGCCATGAGCTTAATGGATGTGTAATAGCATTAAGCAATATTTGCTTGTTTTCTTTATGGAAATTTTTAGGACTAGTCACATACATACCACACCCTCTTCCCTCTTCCTTCCATGCATATTTTTGAGAGCCCATAAATGCTAGGCATACAGTTCCTGTCTGTTAGAAATTTTCAGTCTAGTGAAGTGGGAGATACAAGAAAACATAAAATTCCAGTATAGTGTGGTAAATATTATGGTACATGAGAGCACTGAGGAGACACACCTACTCTAGTTATGGGGATTAGGGTAGAACACACTATTTTTATAAAATATTTCTTTCCAGAAATAAGACAATTGTGGTTTGTTGTTGACTGATATGCTTGCCTACAGTAACAATGAAAAAAAAACTTTCTAAATTGGGAATTAAGTTTTATAAACAACTTATTGAATAATATAATTTCAAATATTAATGCTTTTCTAATTCCTAGTATATTTTCAACAGCTGATTTATAGTCAATAACAAAAAAACTTTCTCTAGTTGTATGGTACAGTGCAGAGAATGTCAGATTAGGTAGAAAAGCATATATTTCTTCGTAATAGCTTGGCAGTCTATTAATTTTGATGAAGTCATTAAACTTAATCAAACCTCACTTTCTTCACTAAAAACATGAGGAGCAGATGGTTTGTATGGTGTGTGAATTTATCATAATAAAACTGCGTTAAAAATTAAAAAGAATAGGGCCCAAGGAAGAGACTCCACATTGGCAATGAAACTGTTTTAATCCTTGCTATTTATTGCCTCTGAAATACAGTTAAAAGTCAATTAATTTAAAATATTTTTAATGTTGGTCAAAAGGAGAACACCAATTGATACACCTCATGTAAGTGTAAAATCAATAGCTGATCCAAAATGGCACATAGAAAATGTGAAGCCTACTGTAAAAATGCCTAATCTCGCAACAGCACCAGTGTTTGCATTTGTTTGAAAAGGATTTTAACATATTGAGGATACCATGATAAATATGGGTCTATGGTAGTAGATAGACTTAAGATGAATGTAATCAGATGACATACTTTCTAAGGTTCCTACCAGCTCTGAATTTTGTGATAGAACAGAAATCCTGGACATAGGTTGTTTTGTTGTTGTTCATTCTTACTCATTCAGAGTTGTAACTGTGTGACTTTATTACCAGGAGTTGCCTAAAATTTGCTAAGTACTTTCTCCAGCCACCTGTATGTAAGGTTTATACTTTTTAGGTTCTCATTTTTTTATATTGCATGTACTCTTTGCCACAATCAAGAAAATCACCCTCACATTCAAAAAAAATGAGAAGACTGAACAAGATGATTTAAAAATTTCTTTTTAGATTTAAACTTCTGACTTTTCTAAAAATGCTGGTTTACACCAGTACTTATTTTTATTATCTTAAGACAATAGCCTTCAAGTTCCCACTCCTAGAAAGTGCTTGTAGATTATTTATACTCCATATAAAATTTGTCTTTGTCTTGCCAGTAACACAACCAGTCCTCACTACACTAGCCAAGACTTGTCAGACTCGTTCTATTTAGATCACCAGTGACTTCTTTCTTCACCTCTATTCAACCCACAAAGTCACTTTTAGAGCTGTGATGCACACACTTAATCATAGAACTTGGTCTACACAGGTCAGCAATGTATCGGTGAGTTCCATTTTCCTTTCTGTCTTTAGATGACTTGTAGTTTAAAATGGCATAAGCCTCACCAAGAAACGGGTTGATCTCCTATTTATTTCATTTACTATATATATGTATATATATAGAGAGAGAGAAAGAGAGAGAGAGATTTTCACATGAAATTATGTCAAGAAACAAATATGTATTCTTTATGTATTAGTGTTCCTTGCCTGCTCATGCCCACCGCAAGGTGTTTTCCTACATGTTTTCAGAAGGATTCTACAAAAAATAAAGGCACATGTTGTTTGACACTTGTCTTTTTGTTTCTTTCTTTGTTTCAAAAATAATAGAATGTGCTGCTAGCTTGGGCTTCATTTGTCTTATTGAGAAAATGTCCTTTTTTGCAAATGTATATATGAGGGAAGAATTAAATCTTGTAGATCAAATTTATGTTTATTTCTGAAAATAAATAGTTGATATTAAAGAAATTATAGATGTTTTGAATGAATAAGAAACAATTTAAAAAGGATGAATAAATTATTATGGTTGCAATTTAAAAATAAATCCAATGATGTATCTGGTAACAATCAGCTTCTCTAACAGGTAAGTCATAATCATTTTGAGGTTGTTTTCTTTCAAAGTTAGAAACTAGCCAGTAACAAGGATTTAGTGTACTGGTTTGGACTCTGAAAATAATTTTGCCTTCAAATTAAGATTTTATTTTCTCAGATTGATATATAAGCATATTATTTTTTTTAATTAATCTCTACTTTAAGAAGAAAACAGTTGGAAAAACATAAAACATGCAATGAAACCTGTGCTCTTCATTTAACTAGGGAAGAATGCTTAGCTTCTGTCATTGATAGAGATAAATTTCTACATAATTATTTTATAGTTTCTGTTGTGAAAGGTTGATTATGAGAAGTTTGTTATGAGAAGTTTAATACTCTTCTGCACAAGTGAAGCAACTAAAGACCTCAGACACTACAAAGTGAATCAGACTTCTTAAGGGTCCCTAACTTTAGGAAGAATCCCATTTTAAGCCATGATTGTTTTGTGTATTACTCTTTTTCCCTGCATTAGCTTTAACAATATTGCTATAATAAAACAGTGCTTCAAGAAACCCTCTACCAAATTCAACTTACTACATAGTTTACAGCCTTGTCCATGCTAGATCTGAGGGAGTCTAGAATTTGATTTTAAATGTGTAGAGGAGCTGGAGGACATGTGGGGATATATGAGTGAATTTCTCTGAGTGTAATGTCTATTCTTAGGAAAAAGATGCACCAATACTTTTTTTTAAGTTGTGCTTTAGAGCAGATGGGAAGTATCCCTCAAGAAAAGAAACACCTTTCTGCTGGTATAACAGGTGGAGCATATCTGTGTTTGCAGAGGCCTTCGCGATAAGGATGGGCTAGTGAAAAGGGATTAAGTGTCCTATGCACCTTTGCTGGCGTAAGTCTACCAAGAATGCTTTAAAGAAAGATGTGTAATTAAAATACCAGGAGATACATAGACAACTTCTCTTTAAGGACATTGGTTGATAACTGCAAAGGCATATAAGATAGGTGGGAAAGTTTTTCAAATGGTATTTTCCTTCCTCTTTAGCCATATTTATAATCACCCCTCCCCTACTCCACCTGTTCTAAATAAGAATTACTTTTTAAAATTTAGGGGTAAGAAGACAATTGGAACAGGTAGACATTATCTTATGTTGCTGTTTCCCCAAAACTAATATTTTATATTATTCTCTGAGCATGAAGAGACCAACACATGAATTTTTAAACACATACACACATACACAAACAAAGTAGAAGGTTAAAGACATCTTTACCAGAAATAAGTTTATGGAGAAGAGGTTTGGGAAGAGAAGAATAACTACTTTTTGGTTATGGGGATGTATGCTGACTAAAATGCCAGCAACCACTGGAAAGAATTAAACGGAAGCAGGCAGAATTATAGGCATTAACATCTACACACATTTAGATCGATGAAGATGAAATGAGTCATGCTGAAATGAAACAAAATGGACAACTTTGATTTTTACATAATAGAGTATCTCTGGAAGTGTGGCCTATGAACCCCCTGCATTAGACTCACCTGAGTGCTTATTAAAAATTGAGAAGCCTGGCTCCCATCGCAGAAATTCTGATACATCTTTGGTTGAGGCATGGGAATCATATTTCTAAAAGTGACACATGGTGATTCTTATTCACACTAAAGTTAGAGTAGAAAACAGCTTGTAGGAATGAAAGAAACTAAGGCATCCATGAAATAGGTCAATTTTGAAAAGAGGTAGTTTTTTGTTTTATTTAAACTATCATGATTACATCTTAATGGAAGAAGAGTACTCATTTAAGCAACCTAGTAATGATTAAAGAGGAAAGGATAATTTCAAAAAGTTTGGGAAACTGAAGGGAAGGTACAGATAATATTTGGGCAGTTTGTGCCAAAGAAAGAAGGGTGGTCTTTTTGGATCTTAAAAATCCATTTGTTCACAGGGAAAAACTTGAACTAATATAAATCTAGCAATGTCACCCCCTGAGATTAGTCAGTAGATAGTGATGATGAAGGGCTGCTCTACTTAGGTTTAGGCTCAGAGTTGCTATATGATCTTGATCAAAAGTATTTAACACTGGGTCTCACTTATCCTTCAGCCAACATCAGTCCTGGTACATACAGTATCTTTTTTAGCAAATTCTCATCGTGTACTAAGTCTTGGGTGGAAGGAAACTATCTTTTGAACACCTACTCTACAGTGTGAATTTTTTTTTTTAAAGTTATCTCATTTAATTTTGGCAATACCTGGAGAGTTATTATCACCACTACTTTAAAAGATGAAAATGGTTGTGGCTTAGATTGTCTAGGGTTTGTAAGTGTTGGATCTAGAATTTGACTCTGGTTTTTCTGACACTAAAGTCCATGTTCTTTCCACTATAACACATTGTCTACCATGTGTGGGAACCTAAAAGAAGAGACTTTTGGAAAGTTTACACTCTAATAGAGAAATGGAAAACATATAGACAAAGAAACATCATCTACAGATTAATGTGAAATAATGCACATATATGTTGAGGGAGTAGGGCCGCTGTATAATTTTACTTCCATTTATAAGTTTTTAAAGCAATTTTAAAGCATGTACTGTTTGCACTTAATTCATTTTCTTAAAACTCTCTTTGTATATAAACAAAATAAGTGTGTAATCTAAATTTCCCACATTATCTCAAAGGTGATCAATGACTTCAAGAGAATAGCACTTCAATTACAACAGCACTGTTTCTAAAGAGGATTATGTTTGTTATTGTTTTGAAAATCAAGTTCCTTTCAGGGCAGAATTCCATGGAACTAATCCATTGATCTGTAATAACTATAACTGTAATGGACCTTTGTTATTCTTCCATTATTGTCTACTTTCTTCTACAAACATTTTTTTTTTGCTTCAGCCTAAAGGAAAGAAACAGAAACATTAAAGAAAAGTAGTACTTTCCTGTGCTTTGACATCAGCACTGGGATTTCTAAGCATGCCTGATGGCTTTAGTTCTTGAGAATGGGGAGCGCTGAGCAATTAGGGAGCAGGTCTTCTGAGATGGTAGCTGGTGAAGGGGATGCTCTGGTTATATTTCACAGCTTTGTCTTGATGTGGTTTAGAGGAACTATACTAAGAATTATTTAAAGCATACTGCCTTGGAATACTCTCATTGAAGATAGTGGGTGAGAATTGTGAAGAATTCTCTCACAGATGCAGGAGAAATTTAATATGTTTGAAATGAGTGGGTCATAGAGCAGAAAGATTTCTGGGCTTCGGAGACAACAAGTCATGCCAGAACCTGCAAGCCCAATCATCTCCCAGGTGTATACATGGCCTGTGTGGTTGGGCAATTTGTGAGATTTTTAGAATAGTAATTTTAAGATGACAAAACTAACCTTAGGGGAATTCAAAATGGCATACAGGTCCCATTAAACTTTATCCTACAACCATATATCTGAAAATTCCAGATGATATCTCTTTTTTGAAACTGCAAAAGCAGAGACAGATGGGGTTTAGTTCTTTGCTTAAAGTCAAGCTATGAGTCACTATAAGACAAATTATAATAGCTATCATTTGTTTCGTATGTACTCTGTGACACGTACTGTTCTAAAACATTATGGGCATTTAATCTTTAGAACAACCTCTAGTTTAACATTATGCCCAATGTACAGATGAGGAAACTGAGGCTCAGACAGGTAACATTATTTGCCCAGGTCTAATAAATGACACAACCGGGAATTGACCCACGCCTATTCCACTCCAAAGTCTGTGCTGCTAATCACATCCCTCTCTTGCCCTGCAACATCTTCTTTGTCTTCTAGACGATCCTAATTTAGCTGTCTTGTGTTGAAAGATAAAATTTATATCTTCAAGGAACTATGTTATTTAATGGATAATTTTTGAAATAGATCTTTGAGGAATGCTTGATAGGAAATATTGCTGTCTGCCTTTATAAAGGAAAGGAATAAAATGTTCAAAGATTAGGTAATTTGTATGTGATCACAGGAATGGGTGTGAGTCAATAACAGAGTGAAATCTGTCCTTCCAGTTCACCTGCATACTAAGTCACAGGCTGTTAAGCTGTAGAGTTAAATTAACACAGTTGACTATATGACTCAAGAAATAGTACTATAACTATTATCATTTCAAATTGTATAGAAATATATGATTCTTTAAAACTAGTTATTGCACATTTAAAGCCTTTCATGTCAAGTTAGTGAAATACAGAAAGGATATAAACTGTAGGAATAAAAAAATTCCTGAGATAAATACATACACACACACACATGCACATGCAGAAACATTATTCCAACATATCTTTTCTTATTTGGTACTTGCCCACAACCCATTGAGGCAGATAATTTTAATATTATCATGATTTTACAGATAAAGAAACCAAAGATTAGGAAGCTTGTTACTTCCAAATCTCTGAGTTAGTAATTGATAGAGTTGAGGTGTGAGCTATCTCCAGGCCCTATAAATTTCCAGTACTCCTGCTGTCCCCATACCATGATCATTGTAATCATTCGTGCTCCTGTGATTAAGCAGAGCTAACTTTCCTTGACTTTCAATTAGCTTAATCCTAGTGTCTCAATTTTCCTGATGAAGAAAATACCAGGGATAATAAATGGATATATCTAAAATATTTTGGACCAATCTTCCAAACCATGCAGCATATTCAGTTGTTATTAAGCTCTTGGGCATATATTACTGCAGTCAACAAAAAAGCTAGATATGGGCTTCATAAAAGAGTCCTAAATCCTTTTACTGACGTTGTGATGGACAATTGGAAGCTTCCTGATTTATATGTTCTTAGATCTCTATGGATCCAAAGATGAATGGTTTTCTACATTTTCTTGACCAGTTTAATCCATTTTGCACAGAAGGTTAAAGGTGAACCCCTGAAGCAGAGAGGGGAGTTGCTGTGCTAGTGTGGGGCTGAGGCTTAGGAGCCTCACCTGCTCTGCTTTCTCCTTATCCTCCCAGGCACACATGAAGCATCCTTAGGGATTTTTTCAATACACTTTGAAAACAAATTAATTGCACATTTTGAAGGAGAAACTGATGACAATAGTCAACATTTGTTGAGCATTTACTCTGTCTTGCAAGTATTATTTCATTTAACTCTTAGGAGAACCCCCTGAGGTCCTATCATTATCCCCATTTATAGGTGGGGAAATGCAGTCTTGAGAGAGGGTGAGTAACTTGCTCAGAGGACCTAGCTAGTGAGAAGCAGGACTAAATCCACACTGTTTGGCCCAAAGCCCAGGCTTTTGACCACTAAACAAGAGAATGGGAGTTACCGGCTTAAACTCAGAGAACCTGTTACAAGGAAAGCCTTGATTAGAACCTTGGTCTCCTGATTTATTAGTATTAGATTTTTTACTTGTATAGCAAAATTACCCTGCCAGAGCAGATTAAGTAAAAGTATTTTGTCATCTTTTTCTGATATAGAAACTATAAGAGAATAATATTTCTTAATTTCTTCTTTTCCCAGAAACACTGATATAAAAATGATAATTTAACTTGATTGCAACTATCTACTTTGGATATTGTAGTAATATCAGATTTCATTGTGACTGACTGGAAACCCAGAGTAACAATGAATTACATAAAATGGAGGTTTACTTCTTTTTGATGTAAGAGAAGATTGGAGGCAGGTGGTAAAAACTGATAGGGAGGTTCCCATATGAATCAGGTAGCTCCCAATTGTCCATCACAAAGCCCATGCAAAGATTTAGGACTTTTTATGAAGGTCACATCTAACTTTTTGTTAACTGCAGTAATACATGCCCAAGAGCACACTAAGAATCTACGCTCCTGCTATCTTGCTGTCCCACCATCATGAATATATGTCTCCATAATTATGGTCCAGTATAGCTTCCTGAGCTCCTGCTAACACATCTATATTCTAGCTATGGAGTACACATCTGTATTCTAGCTACCAGATTAGAAACCCTATTGGCCAGAGCTTATCCACAATGTGACTCCTATGGACAAAGGACACTACCCTATTTTCCAGGTGACAACATACCCAACTAAAAAGCAAGGGTTGTATTATTAAGGAATAAGGGAAGCAACTCTCCGTTCAAGAAAGACATGCTGAGTTTGAATGGCGGGTGGTACAACTCATTGTCATGAACAGTAGGCAGGTGGATATATGGGTCTGAAGTTGAGCCAAGTGGGTTAGAGTTATTGAGTTGGTAGACATCAGTGTCTAGATATGAACTATAGCTATGGAAATTGGTAACTTAAAATATTTGGCTCTTTTGGATGCAATAATACATTTCTTGTAATTTTATGGTATTAAATTGCACAATAAATGAACTTGAGCATATCTCACCATATGTTATTTTTAAAATTAATATATTAAGGTATGATTAAGTCAATTTCACAAATATTGTGCTCTACCCAAAAGTTAAGACTCAGTACTTCCACACAATACTGGTCAGTAATTGTGACAGAAAATCCATTAATTGAGGAAACTCACATTTGGAAGAATCATATAAACATTAATAGGGTCCGTACATTTCCCAACTGTCCTCATTGCTAAATTAATTCAGATAGAGTTTTATTATACGAGGGGTTTCTGATCATCTCAAAGATTCTTGGTGTGTGGCTTACAATACTTTCCAGGAAAACAGAAACTTGGAGGACATTGTAAGATCTTAGCATGGGTTCCACTGGCATGTTCTGATTTTAAGGGTCATCAGGATCTAAGAATTTTGACTTAGGATGCAATGGTCTTGACCCCTTGAATTTCCTCATATGAGTGATACTTTGAATATTCCAAATGGCTTGCTATCCCTTAGTTTGGCCATTCCAAATTATCTGGCATTGAAGCTACCAGAAAAAGTGATGCATTTGAACAATTATGTGAAAACTGATTGTTTAATGAAGGCTGAATTTTAATTAGACTTAATATCCAGCACCTACTAGGTTAAAGCATGAGACATTTGCTTTGGAGCATTAATATCAAGCCAAATATCCACTTTTTTTAACAAATAAAGAAAAAGAGAGAACATTCAATGTCACAGAAGTTGGTGGATATTGGAACTTGTGCAATATTGAATATGAACTCAGAGTTAGTCTTTGTTGGAAGTAAGACCAAGTCAAAGGTCACCAGCCTTCCAGTTCAGAGATATTTCAACAGTATCATGCCAACTGTCACAGGATGCCTCTAGAAAAAGTCATAATAAAGATTTGGCAGGAAGACATCTCATATAACAAAAAGTTAGCAACTGCAAGCATGTATCTAGCCAAGGATTCTCAGCCATTTTTCTTCTGATACACCTGCCATGACATACTCAACACTCTCCCTGTTAATTCTAATTCTTCTTTCATACTTTTAAGTGTGTACATTTCTCTATGTTTGGCTGCAATGGCATCCGTTCTCAACACTGCTGCTTTTAAAGTTCCTTATGCAGGGCATGCTAATTTGTTATCTCAAACTGCAAACAGTTTGAGGAAAAGAAAGCAAATACATCAGTGGAATGTAAAGATTATAATAGATCAATTTATAAGTCTAGAAACCTATGCCTACTTACTTAACAAATTCACTTAACAGGTTAGCACTCATCTATTTGTGATTGTAAATTTCTAGAGGTCAGGCCAATTGTTAACCTAAAGCTTGGTTTGTAGCAAGTTGAGAACTTAATAAAGACCTTGATGATAACACAATGGAGATCAGAGATTCCTTTCTGTTGAGTTGCCATTAATATTTATATAACATAAATATCTAACAAAGTATGGTGATATGATATCAAATGCTCTCTTAATAGACTCCTTTTAAATTTGGGGAATGAAAGATACTATCCCTTGAGCTTTATGGTTTATTAAAATACAGGCATGGTTAAGCTATCTGTTTTGCTTATGTTAACAGTTAATAAGCAGTAGGGTTTTCTGTCACTAACAATATTTACTAAAAGCTTACTGCTGAAATTCTATCATTGTAACACTATATTCTTAAATAGTTCAGTTTTTCTGCCTACCATTTCAATAATTTTTGGATAATTGTAAGTGAAAATAGCTTCTAGAGCCATTTCCATAATAATTAGAGAAGTGTTGTTAGATATTTAAAAAATTATCACAGAGCTTGACATTTAAATGATTTCACACTAGCCCCCCATCTCCCCTCACCTCCCATAAAATTGCTGTTACTGAAATGTGAGTGATGCCATTTGTCAGTATTGTGGGACATACTATGAGTATTATGAAACTAATTTTTGTTTCTATACTAAGAATGCTGTTGAAAATATAGCTTATTGCATTACATAGTATCCCTTTTTTGTGAGGACCTGAAAGAACTCTATTGCTGCCAAGAAACTGGTCTGTTTTTATCTCACGGGTGCCATGAAAAATGTACCTGGGCAAGGTGTATTTCTTTGTTTTGCTTTGCTTAGTTTTGTTTTTGAGTTGGCTACTAGAAAGCTACCAAATTTGCATTCTAACTTAAGGAAATTTGAAAGTGGGAATTATTTAAGATATGCTTTATTTGTACATTCATAAATGTATTTTAATATCATATGTTACTAGTCTATATTTCTTCTAAGTCACCTTCAACAAATCTTGAAACAAGTAGCATTAAAGAAAAACCTGTATAATATAAACAATGAGTTGCCCATCATTTGTCTCAGTGCTGTAAAAAGAAAATGGAAACAGTAGTCTGGAAATTAGACTACCACCTTGTTATAATTGTGGTCTGTTGCATTTGGTTTGGACAACATCAGTTCAGTTCACTCTGTGATCATTTCTTGAGCACATGGTCAGAGAATACAAAGATAAATAAGGGTTAGACCCTATGCACAGGTTGTTTAGAATGTGTGCTTCAAAGTGATATAAAGGAATGAGTAGATATGACAAGTACAGAGGACTCTTTGAACTTTGAACTAGCTCTTAGATATACACAGGTTTTTATGATTCAAGCAAAGAGTAGACTCTTAAGTTACTCCACACAGGAGGCAGCATGAGCAAAGGCAGAGAGCTTGAAAGCTGGTGGGGAAGAAAGAGAACGTCAGGCTAAGGGAGGCAGACTTGGATTTCAAGTAGTCTGAGCCCCTGCTATACCAGATTTAGAAAGCTTACAGTAATGGAATGATTCATAAACTGGGGAAAACAGATGAGAATCCTGTTATCCAGGTAAAGGATAAGTTTTAATGAGAGTTGCCAGAACAAGGTCAGTGACAATTAGATTGGAGACAGACTTCATGAGATTTGCCACATGGGTAAGCCTAGAAAATTAAAAGATCATTATATTTTTGCAATGTCAATAGCATTGACTTGTAGGCTATTGCTTAAGTCACAAGTTGTAATCTATGGCCCATGGACAGTTTCTGTCCCACCATCTGTTTTTGTTTGGTCCTTGCACAAGAATGATTTTGTTTTTTCGTTTTTAAATGGTTGAAAATAAATGAAAAGATGAAAAATATTTTGTGACAATTGAAAATTATATGAAATTTAAATTTCAGTGTAGAGACATGAAATTTTATTGGAACACAGTCATGGTCATTTGTTTATGTATCGTCTTTGGCTGATTTTGCACTTTAAAACAGCTGAATCATTGGTGACAGAGCAAATGGCCCATAAAGCCTAAAATATATACAATCTGTCCTTTCCATATGCAATCTCATCCTTTTTACAGAAAATGTTTGCTGATCCCTGGCTTAAATACTTGATCATAATGCTTCAGAACCACTAACTTTACAGATTTTGTGCACAGCTCATTCCAAAAAGCTGAGGTGGACTGAGCTGGTGAAACCGATCTGAGGGAATATCGGTTCCTTTTATGTCTACGAAGAATGAGCAGAGTTTGAGGCCCATTATTAATCAGCACATGGTGGTGGTGGTGTGTGTGGGTGCTCTCTCAGGTAAACTTTTCTTTGAAGGCACCGTGAGTCAATTTGTCACTCTCCAGTGCTTCCATGGGGTTCAATTATGTTAGTACCTTTTTTTCATTCCTTTTTTGTTGTCATTGCTGCTTTTCCTTTTCAGCACTATTCTTTAAGATGACATGTTAAATGACAAAACAAATGGCTTCTCTATCATAATGCAACCCTGGACACATTACTTGTCTTTAATGATTTGGGGCTAATAAAGATGTACCCACACATTAACTGCAATATTCCTCTGATTTATCACTGTGTAACCACACATGTCTATGAATTGAAAAACATCATATAAAGAAAGCAATTTGATGTCACTGAAGCTATTAGAATTCAACCAGTCTGTCTGAAGGTGATTTTAAGTGAGGAGGTACAGATCAGTTTCAACAGGTGATAATGATTGTACACTGGTTTATGTGCAGGAGGGGGTTAATACATAAGTGTCTGTTGATTTAAAATGTTTTTATTCCTCTGTTTACTAAGTATAGAGCAATCCAGATTTGAAATTTCTGAGATAACCACTAAGAAGAGTAGTTAAGATACAGGGAGAATCAGTTTGAACAGCAATACCCTACAGACTGAGAGGGGAAAAGATAATGTTTCTAATGACAAACATCTCAGAAATGTCATTATAATATTATTAATAATTAAAACAATTATGATGATAATAATAGTCCTGCTATTTCTACAATGGTTTTTCTACTTTGGAGCTCAAAGAACTAAAATACTTTATAATTTTTATCTCTACATAGCTTGTCAGGTGGTATACAGAATTATTATTGCTGTTTTCCATAGGGAGAAAATAAAAGGGAATTGAATTTACTGGTATAATACTATAGTATAAAAAATTTGTTGTCAGCACCCAGAAGCATATTCTCTTCATTGTTTATTCAAAGTGTTTTTGACTGGATTTTTTTTCTCTCTTAGTCCCATGCTACCCCCCTTGTCTCCTAAACCACCAAAGATTGAGGGTCACTAAAATAGTTGTGGGAAGTGGGGATCAAAAAAGGAGGGTTGCACTGTTACATTGTACAGGATGATGATGGGATATGCATGAAATGACATACATAATCTTCCATGATTATGTTTTTTTCCATTTTAAATCACTTTCTCTTTTCATTTAATTCAAAAGCTAGGCACATTTTATTGTTTTAAAAAAATCTGCTTCAAAAACATTTAAACAAAAACAAAAGTTTCTCATTCCTTTCTGCCATTCCACATTTTACTATTAATAATTTGTTGAATCCCCTTCTACCCATTTTTCTACATACAAACATATGGAGATTTATTGTTTACAAAAACTGGAACATAGAGTGCACATTATTCTGAAATGTTTTTCCATTAAAATATATAATTGATATTTTTCCTTTTAATACATGTAGATCTATATCAACACTTTTACTGGCCACCTTTGTTTTACTTTTTGGTCTTGAAAAAAACTATTGCCGAACAAGTAGAACTTCTACCTCATGTTTTGCAATTCTACATAACAATTTTGTACTTTTGATACTTTGTCGTGTTTCCAACATTTACAAATTCATTTTCTTCATCTGGTATGTTCTGTGATTAGTTGAGAGAAGCCCTTCCCTCCCTGCATTCCCACCCCCTCGCCCCCACATCCACCACAATTTTGCTTACGTCTGTTGTACACATCTTTCTTTTGAAACAGATGAACAGCAAGCATTCAGGGATCAAGAGAAGAGTCAGGTTTTGACCTTCTTAGCCACGTTTGCACATAAAAAAATATAACATCCTCCTGGAGAAACCTTTTTATATTGCAGTAGTTGCCATTCTAGGAACAGGTGTTTGGAATCCTACTCCAGGGAGGATTGTGCATGGAAGAGGTTGGGGAGGGGAAGATATTGTTTCCCTGGCTACAGCCCAATGGGAATATCAAAGAACAAGGGAGGATACCAAGTAGAGTCCCCAGAGCCTTCAGCAGGGGAGAGTCATTTAGTGATGATGCCACCACTGTTTGTGACAATGTTCCCTGCAGAGCCAGGGATGTGGCAATGATGTGGCAGGGACCAGTATGGTAATATCTTCACTTCCTATTCCCTTAATTTTGATAAATGGGGATTATTTATTGTGAAATGCTCTGCAGTTTGCAACAAGATTTCATCTCTGTGATCTCATTCTGGGTCTCACAATCAACCATGTGCTTTAGAGAGAATGGCTATCTTGCCCCTAATTGACAGATGTAGAAACTCAAGAGTTTAATTGATTTGTCCTGAGTCACAGAGCTGGTAAGGAAAAACTGGACTTAGAATTCTATTTATTCTTATTCAACAACTAGTTCTCCCTCCCAGAAAAAAACACAACTTCATCCCTGTCTTCATGATCAAGAGAAGTAGAGCACTTGAATTAGGAAGTGCATGTATGTCACTGACACTACTCAAGAAATTTAAAAAAAAAAAAAAGCATCATCTTCAAACCCCTTACCCAACTCAGATTTACTATTTCATTTTCTGTAGCTTTTGAGTTTGCTTAGCTACAAGGGAACAGCTACATTATCAATCAAACAAAACCAGATTGATCAACGTTTTTTAGTAACATTTTTTGGAGGCTGAACAACTGGGAGAGGTTGAGGGAATCTCATGCAGAAAGGATTTATGTAGCTCAGAGGTAAATATTAGCTGCAAAACTCAGGTCCTTTAGAAGTGAGCCTGTGGTTATCTCTCTGTTATTTTTTAAATAAGATTTATTCACACACCATACAATCATCCAAAATATACAATCAATTGATCATATTACCATCATATAGCTGTTCATTGTTCACCTGATCTATTTTTTAACATTTTCCTTGTACCAGAAAAAGTGACAATAAGAATTTTAAAAAAAATAGTAAAAAAGGAGCATCCAAATTGTACCCCCTAGTCCTATTTATCCTTTAGTTTTTTGCCCCCATTTTTCTACTTATCCATCCACACAAATCACCCTGTCTCCCGTTGCAAGCTACACTTTCATACAATTGTCTTCAAGGGTCAAGGGGTTTGATAGTTTCAGGTATTTAATTCTGGCTATTACAATACATTAAAACCTAAAACTTGTTATCTATATAGTGCGTAAGAATGTCCAGCAGAGTGACCTCTTGACTCCATTTGAATTCTCTCAGCCACTGAAGCTTTATTTTGTTTCATTTCACATCCCCCTTTTGGTCAAGAAGAGGTTCTCAATCCCATGATGCCGTGTCTGGATTCATTCCCAGGAGTCATCCTGCATTGCCAGGGAAATTTACACCCCTGGGAGTCAGGTCCACGTAGCGGGGCAGGGCAATGAGATCACCCACCAAGGTGGCTTAGTCAGAGAGAGAGGGCCACATCTGAGCAACAAAGAGGGATTCAGGGGGAGAATCTTAGGCACAATTATAAACACTCCTATCTTCTCCTTTGCAGTAACTGGCTACTTAAAGACAAGTCCCATAATAGAGGGTGTGGCACACCAACCCGCCAGTCATCAGTGTTTGTGAGAGCATCAACAACCATCCAGGTGAGGAAGCCCAAACCTGTGCATTTTCCTCCAGCTCCTCAGGGGGGCTCTGCATATTTTTTTCATTGTTTCTTTTTTTTAAATTAACTTTCTCAAAAAATAAAAAAAAGACAATAAAAAACCATTTCAAACAAAACCACAAAATAAGAAATAAGAAAAAACAAATATCCTAGAATAACAAACATTCTAGAATTACAAAACCAGAACAAAGAAATAAGAAAAAAACAAATAACCTAAAATAACTATATTACTTCCTACATATTCCTACTCTACCCCAAGAAAATATACAGACTATAACCCAGCAAAGGAATTAAAAAAACAGATAACCTAAGATAACTACATTCCTGTGAACTTGTTCCTACCATACCCACCAGAAATAATAAACCATAGTCATTCCTGAGCACTCCTAGAATGGTAAATTTACCCATGATAACATAATATCATTTAATTAGTATCAAAGCTAACAGAAAAATATTCCGAGAATGAATTCATTGTCAATACTGCTTTTTATCAACTTTATTTTTAATTTGTAGCAAATGGGAGAAAATGACAGAAAAGTAGCTAGCTAAACTGACTAAATGCCAGGAATTAATGTGGTCACCCAGAACCACTATCCAGTCTGTAAATTCCCTAATAAACTGTTACTGTTTTGCTGTATGGAGTGGCCTGCTTCTCTTTTCAGTCTTAACTGCCCTTTGAAATTTGGCAGAAACTATTCTGTAGGTTCAGAACCAGACATAAATAAAAGGGTCAATTCAACACGAAAACATAATAATCATAAATATTCATGCACCAATTCATGAGGCAAGCCCTGAAAACACTGAAAGGAGAAGTACATAACTCCACAATAATAGTTGGAGATTTCAATACACCACTCTCATCAATGGATAGAGTATCTAGACAGAAGATCAACAAGGAAACAGCGATGTTCAATTGTATGATAAATGAACGAGACTTGACAGACATTTATAGAACACTACACCCAACAACAGCAGGATACACATTTTTCTCAAGTGCTCATGGAATGTTCTCCAGGATAGACCATATGACGGGTCACAAAGCAAGACTGAACAAATTTAAAAACATTGATATTATAAAAAGCACTATCTTGGAGCATAATGGAATGAAGCTGGGAAAAAATAACATGCAGAAGGTTGTAAAATTCTCAAATATGTGGAGACTAAACAACACACTCTTAGAAAACCAGTAACTAAAGGAAAAAATTAAAAGAGGAATCAGTTAACTTATGGGATGCAGCAAAGGTGGTGCTAAGAGGGAAATTTGTTGCCCTAAATGCCTATATTAAAAGAGAAGAGAGAGCAGAAATTGAGGAATTAACTGTCCACCTGGAGGAACTTGAGAAAGAAAAGCAAACTTACTCCAAAGCAAACACAAGGAAAGAAATAAAGATTAGAGCAGAAATAAATGAAACTGAGAACAGGAAATCAATAGAGAGAATCAAGAAAACCAGAAATCAACAAAATTGATGGACCCCTAAATAGGCTAACCAAAAAAAAAAAAAAAAAAAAAGACAGAGAAATAAAGGAAATAATGAGAGGATATTATGAGCAATTATATGCTAATAAACTGGACAACTTATACACAAAGTGGACAACTTCCTACAAAAGCATAAACAACCAACGTTGACCCGAGAAGAAATAGACGAACTCAACAAACCAATCACAAGGAAAGAGATTGAGTCAGTCATGAAAAAGCTGCCCAAAATGAAAAGCCCAGGACCAGATGTTTACACATGTGAATTCCACCAAGCATTCAAGAAAGAATTAATACCAATCATGCTCAAACGCTTCAAAAAAATTCAAGAGGTGGGAAAGCTACCCAACTCATTCTATGTAGGCAGTATCACCCTAATACCAAAATCAGACAAAGATACTACAAAAAAAGAAAATTATAGACCAATCTCTTTAATGAATATAGATGCAAAAATCATCAACAAAATACTTGCAAATTGAATCCAGCAGCATGTTAAAAGAATTATACACCATGACCAAGTGAGGTTTATTCCAGGTATGCAAGGCTGATTCAACACAAGAAAATCAATTGATGTAATACACCATATCAATAAATCAAAGCAAAAGCAGCACATAATCATCTTGATCAATGCAGAAAAGGCATTTGATAAAATTCATCATCCTTTCTTGATGAAAACACTTCAAAACATAGAAATAGAAGGGAATTTTCTCAATAGGATAAAGGCAATATATGAAAAACCCATGGGTAACATTGTACTGAATGGGGAGAGACTGAAAGCTTTCACTCTAAGGTCAGGAATAAGACAGGGATGCCCACTGTCACCATTGTTATTCAACATTGTGCTGGAAGTGCTAGCTAGAGCAATCAGGCAAAAAAAGAGAAATAGAAGGCATCCAAATTGGAGAGGAAGAAGTAAAACTTTCACTGTTTGCAGATGGCATGATTCCATATGTAGAAAATCCAGAAACATCTACAGCAAAGCTATTAGAGCTAATCAATGAATACAGCAAAGTGGCAGGCTACAAGGTCAACACACAAAAGTCTGTAGTGTTCTTATACATAAGTAATGTGCAACGAGGGGAAGAAATAAAAAAAGTTCTATTTACAATAGCATATACAAACGTTCATATGCATGCATTCAAATACATATGTATGTCTTCTTATCTGTGAACACATGTATTATTATTATTATTATTAGGGAAGCATTAAGAAGGACATTACCAGACAAGTTTAGCATCAGGAGAATTGTTGGAATGGGCACCCAGAGGAGGTAACAACTGAATTAAATCTTAAGTGATGAAGAGTGTTTAACAAAATGAAGCATTAGAGTTTAAAGAAAGGTAAGACCAAGAGAAGATATTTGGTACTATTGGTGCAAAAAGTACAAGAAATATGGGACATGGTAAAAACATTTTGTTGTTTAAAAACAAGGTCTAATCAATTATTTCTTTTGCAGGCTGTGGAATATGAAGGAATAAATCTATAAGCAAGAGTCTCAGGATCATTGGTGGGACAGAGGTTGAAGAGGGTGAATGGCCATGGCAAGCTAGCCTGTAATGGGGTGGGATCCATCGCTGTGGAGCAACTTTAATTAATGGCACATGCTTGTGAGTGAGGCTCACCGCTTTAGAACATAAGTCCTGAAGCTTACAAAGGAATGGGGGTAAGCAACATAAATTGAGGATTTTTTGGAGGAAAATACCTCATGAAATTAAATTTAGAGATGTAAATTTAGCATTAATTAAAGAAAATGAATACATCACAAAGAATGGGAAACTAATAAATCTTAGAGGTTCTATAGTTCAGAAATGGAAATGGCATCAAAATACATGTAGACAAATTTTCAAATGATAAATACACAGTAGATTGTCAGTGAAAGTAGGAATTTTAATCATCTTTGGGCTTTGAATTTGAGATCAAGGAAAAGAGCCATGTCTCTCTGTTGCAAATCTGTCAGAGATGGAGAGGAGTGGATTATAGATTTGACCCCAATGGGGAAATTCCATATGGCAAGAAAGATAATTCAGTATGAAGAAATTTGTAAGTAGCAAATTACACAACTGAATATGTTGACTTTTATTCCAGGAATGGAGGCCCTTTCAACCCATTGTCAAAATACGTATGGTATATTTATAGTAATATGTTATTGAATTATTATATGGCCTTGGTTTTCAGAGAAATGTACATGTTTGTGATAAGGAATATGGGATAAACAGAATACATTTATTTCTATCATTCTGCATAGACTGTGTTTACCAGATGTCCCTGTGGAGACACTGATGTCCACAAATGTCATATGACCCAAGATCTGGTGAAATGGCAGGTAGGGTGGCACTTCCACTTATGATCTGATCCCTGAGCCTGATTCTCAGATTGGAAAGTTTGTTTCTATATGTAGAAACTATACTTTTAAAAAGAAAAATTTACCCTGACACCTGCAGACTAAATTTTTTAATATGAAAACATTTTGTTGGTAGCATGGTGAAGTGGAAATTACTCTTCCTTTTTTTTCTCCAGGTATATGGATCCAGCCAGATGGACTGCTTCCTTTGGAGTAACAATAAAGCCTCCAAAAATGAAACGTGGCCTCAGGAGGATAATTGTCCATGAAAAATATGACTATCTAATCCATGACTATGATATTTCAGTTGCAGAACTTTCTAGTCCTGTTCCTTATAGTAATGAAGTACATAGAATTTGTCTCCCTGATGCTACCCATGATTTCCACTTGGGTGATCAGATGTTTGTGACAGGATTTGGAGCACTGCAAAATGATGGTACTCATCTGAAAAGAAATTTAATTGTAGTAATATAATTTGATATTCTAAAGAATTTAAAGAAGGGGATGTTATTGTGCCAAAATATGTTGGATGGTTGATCATATGGACCTGGGTCAAGTCAAGCCCTGCTAGTGAAACAAATCATTTGGAAAATACAAGAATTTCTTCCAGCCTTAAGTTACTTTTCTCTTTTTTTTAAAGCAGTGTTATTCACACATTATACAATCCATCAAACTTGTACAATGTATAATCCTCAGGTTACTATTAAATGCATTCCTACTACTTTGTAATGATGTTTCATAAAGTGACTGAAAGAGTAAATATATCTCTAAGCTACTGAACTTTATACTAAGAAATTAATGACGTAGCAGATTAGAGGGCATTAATATACCCAACTGTGAAGATCCCAGTCATAAAGCCAACATTCTCCTCTACTGCAGCTTCCTTCTAAGGTTAACAATGGAATGGAAATTACTTGAACAACTTAAGCTTATTTCTTAGGCATCTAACTTTTCATTTAAAGTAGTTGGGAAGAAACTTGAAGAGCTGTATCATTCCAAATATTACTGTATCTCAAAAATACATACCCTGAGATTTTGTATTACCATCTTAATAATGATATATGAAAATTCAGATTTATGAAATATATGCATATCTACAAACACAAAGACTATTTTTCCTTTTAGATGACAGTCAAAATCATCTTCAGCAAGTACAGGTGGATCTCACAGACACTGAAATATGCAACAAACCTCAAGTTTACAGTCATGCCATAACTCCTAGAATGTGCTGGCTCCTTGAAAGGACAAAGACATGCATGCCAGGGAAGTGGTTTTATCTATTACTACACCTCATAATTTTGGTTAACTCTTTGTTTTGAAATAATTATAGATTTATAGAAGTTGCAACAGCAGTGCAAAGGAGTCTCATGTACCCTTCACCCTGTTTTCCCCAATGGTTACAGCTTACATAAATATAGTAAAATATAAAAACCAGTAAATTGACATTGGTGCAATACATATGTATAGTTCTATGGTATTTTATCGGGTGTGTAGTTCTTGTAACAACCACCACAATCAAGGTAGAGAACTTTTACATCATTACAAACATCTCCCTTTATAGAAACATGCAATTCCTTCCTATCCACCATCCCTAACCCCTGGCAATCACTATTCTGTTCACCATCTCTATAATTCTATCATTTCGCAAAATTTTATGTGAATAGAATCATATGCTATTTTTTTTAGAATTATATTTCATTCATCTATTGAGTTTTTTTATAGTATCGCTTTGTAGAATTTTTTTAATGGTTCCTCTAAGTATTATATTATACATCCAAAACTTATTATAGCCTGCAGGTTTTTTTCATACCATGCAATCATCCAAAGTATACAATCAATTGTTCACAGTACCATCATATAGTTGTGCATTTATCACCAAATCTGCTTTTTGAACATTTTCCTTGTACCAGAAAAAGTGAAATAAGAATAAAAAATAAAATAAAGAACACCCAAAACACCCCCCTACACTATTGCTCATTTAGTTTTTTTTTATTAAATTCAGTTTTATTGAAATACATTCACACACCATACAATCATCCATGATATACAATCCACTGTCCGCAGTATGATAACATAGTTATGCGTTCATCACCACAATCTATCTCTGAACATTTTCCTTACATCAGAAAGAACCAGAACAAGAATAAAAAATAAAAGTGAAAAAAGAACACCCAAATCATCCCCCCATCCCACCCCATTTGTCCTTTAGTTTTTATCCCCATTCCTCCACTCATCCATATACTAGATAAAGAGGGTGTGATCCACAAGGTCTTCACTATCATACTGTCACCCCTTGTAATCTACATTATTATATAATTGTCTTCGGGAGTCCAGACTGCTGGGTTGGAGTTTGGTAGTTTCAGGTATTTACTTCTAGCTATTCCAATACATTAAAGCCTAAGAGGTGTTATCTATATAGTGCATAAGAATGTCCACCAGAGTGACCTCTCGACTCCATTTGGAATCTCTCAGCCACTGAAACTATTTCGTTTCATTTTGCATCCCCCTTTTGGTCAAGAAGATACTCTCAGTCCCACGATGCCGGGTCCACATTCATCCCCGGGAGTCATACTCTGCTTTGCCAGGAAGATTTACACCCCTGGGAGTCGGGTCCCACATAGGGGGGAGGGCAGCGAGTTCACCTGTGGAGATGGCTCAGTTTGAGAGAGAGAGGGCCACATCTGAGCAACAAAGAGGTACTCAGGGGGAGACTCTTAGGCACCATTACATACAAGTTTAGACTCTCCTTTGTGGTCATGAGCTTCATAAGGGCAAGTCCCATGCTCGAGGGCTCAGCACATCCAACTGTCAGTCCCAATGTTTGTGACAACATCAACACCAGTCCAGGTGAGGATGTCCAACACATCCGCACCTTCCCCCAGATCCTCGGGGCTGGGGAGGGGGAGGCTGTAAATATATTTTTTATTATCTGCCCAAATTACTCTAGGATGTGTCACTATTTCACTCCAGCCTATACTAACCTACCGTATCTCACTACCTATTCAAAGTTCCATGCAATTGTGGTGTTTGAACAAATCGACTGTATAGTTGTACCATTTAGAAAATTTAGATCCTGTACCAAATAGATATCTATTCCCTTGGTCTCATATGAAAGTTGAAGTTTTAAAACACAATCAGTTTCAACCTTTATCCTTTGGCCTGGCTTGCCCTGGTCTTAACCAGACCTGCTCCATTCATATCACTAATTGAAGTCTGGGCTCTTTTTCAGCTTTTTTTTTTTTTTTTTGACAGGGGCTGTATGCACTAACACTGACATTCATATCTGCCAAGCTCCAGCTCTGAGTTTCAGGTGTCTCAGAGATATGCATTGTTCCAGAGACCAATCAGGTCATATGCTAGGGGATCAGCATCTCAAAGTTTAGAGATAGGCCTTACAATTCAGGGATAGAGTTAACTGCTGTAAGAGCTTACAATCTAGGGACTATTACAATTATTGTGTCCACGTTAGTCTATGTTCTAAGATTCAATTCTGAGTTTACACATTGTAGTTAGTCCATATTGGTGAGGCATCATCCCTCTCACCATGTTTTCTCCAACCGTTTTACTCCTATATATATGTTTTCCTACAATTTTATAGAATTATATTCACATACCATACATTTATCCACAGTGTACAATCAGTTGTTCATGGTATCATCATAAAGTTGTACATTTATCACCACAATCAGCACTTGAACATACTGATTACTACAAGAAAAATTGTTTGTTTGTTTTTCAGGAACAAGAAAAAATGATAAAAAGAAAAATAACATGTCATACAATACGATATACTACTAAGGACAGCAAATAACACCACTACCAAGAATCCCATATTACTCCCCTATATCCCCCTCTCATATACATTTAGCATTGGCATATTGCCTTTGTTACATTTAATGGCGGTATATTACAATGTTACTGTTGACCATAGACTCCAGTTTGCTTTGATTATGTTTTTTCCTGAATACCATCCCTTTTTCAAATTTCTACATGGTTGACATTCATTTGCTTTCCCACATGCAAAAACATTTTTATATTTGTATATTTAGTAACAGTCATTGGCCACTCCAGTTTTTGCCACGTTATACAGTCCCAGTCTTTATCATCTATCTTTACCTCTGGTGTCATACATTCTCCTATCCCACCTCTTTCAGCTTTACTCACAGACATCTTTGTTCAGTGTACTTCCAATACCGTGCTACCATCACACAGTATTATGCTATCTATTTCTGGATCTATGCAATCAATCCTAAACATTCTGTAGTCCTTCAGCTTCAAATGGCTGATCTCTGCCCTCTTTCTATCTCCTGGTCACCTGTGTTGTCAGCTTTTAACTCCTAAAGTTTGTTCATTAATGTCTGTTCATATTAGTGAGACCATACAGAATCTGTCCTTTTGTTTGTGGCTAACTTCACTCAACATAATGTCCTCAAGGTTCATCCACATTATTACATGATCCATGTCTTTGTTCTGTCTTACAGCTGCATAATATTCCATCATGTGTATATACCAGTTTGTTTATCCGCTCATCCTTTGATGGACATTTGGGCTGTTTCCATCTCTTGGCAATTGTGAATAATGCTGCAATAAACATTGGTTTACAAATGTCTGTTTGTGTCTTAAGTTTCAGTTCCTCTGAGTGTATACCCAGCAATGGAATAGCTGGGTCATATGGCAAATCTATATTTAGCTTCCTGAGGAAACTCCATACTGTCTTCCAGAGTGGTTGCACCATTCTACATTCCCACCAACAATGAATAAGTGTGCCTCTTTCTCCACATCCTCTCCAGCACTTGTCATTTTCTGTTTTTTGGATAATGGCTATTCTGGTAGGTGTGAGATGATTTCTCATTGTGGTTTTGATTTGCATTTCCTTAATAGCCAGTGAAGTTGAGCATTTTTTCATATGCTTTTGAGCCATTTGTATTTCCTCTTCAGAAAAATGTCTGTTCATGTCTTTTGCCCATTTTTTAATTGGATTGTTTGTCTTTCTGTTATTGAGATGCAGGATTCCTTTATATATTCGGGATATTAAACCCTTATCTGATATGTGGTTTCCAAATATCATCTCCCATTGTGTAGGTTGCCTTTTTACTTTTCTGACAAAGTCCTTTAATGTACAAAAGTGTTTAATTTTGAGGAGATCCCATTTGTCTATTTGTTCTTTGGTTGCTCGTGCCTTGGGTGTGAGGTCTAAGAAACCACCTCCTTTCACAAGATCTTTAAGATATTGCCCTACATTTTCTTCTAAGAGTTTTATGGTCTTGGTGCTAATGTTTAGGTCTTTGATCCACTTTGAGTTAATTTTGGTATAAGGTGTGAGACGGACATCCTCTTTCATTCTTTTGGAAATGGATATCCAGTTCTCCAAACACCATTTATTGAACAGGCTGCTCTTTCCCAGTAGCTTCGGCTTCACTGCCTTATCAAAGATCAGTTGTCCATAGATGTAAGGGTCTACTTCTGAACACTCAATTCAATTCCATTGATCAGTATATCTGTCCTTATGCCAGTACCATGCTGTTTTGAGCACTGTAGCTTTGTAATATGCTTCAAAGTCAGGTAGTGTGAGACCTCCCACTTCATTCCTCTTTCTCAAGACATTTTTGGCTATTCAGGGCACCTTACCCTTCCAAATAAATTTAGTTATTGGTTTTTCTATTTCTGTAAAGTAAGTTGTTGGGATTTGAATTGGTATTGCATTGAATCTGTAAATCAGTTTAGGTAAAATTGCCATCTTAACGATATTTAGTCTTCCAATCCATAAACATGGCATGTTCTTCCATTTTTTCATGTCTTGTTCAATTTCTTTTAGCAGTTTCTTATAGTTTTCTATGTAAAGGTCTTTTGTGTCCTTGGTTAAGTTTATTCCTAAATACTTGATTCTTTTGGTTGCTATTGTAAATGGGATTTTTTTCTTGATTTCCTCCTCTTGTTGCACATTACTTGTGTATACGAACACTACAGATTTTTGCTTGTTGATCTTGTAGCCTGCTACTTTGCTGTATTCATTGACTAGTTCTAGTAGCTTTGCTGTAGATTTTTCTGGATTTCCTGCATATAGAATCATGTCATCTGCAAACAGTGAAAGTTTTACTTCTTCCTCTCCAATTTGGATGCCTTTTATTTCTTTTTCTTGCCTAATTGCTCTAGCTAGAACTTCCAGCACAATGTTGAATAACAATGGTGATAGTGGGCATCCCTGTCTTGTTCCTGATCTTAGAGGAAAAGCTTTCAGTCTCTCCCCATTGAGTGTGATGTTAGTTGTGGGTTTTTCATATATTGCTTTTATCATATTGAAAAAGTTCCCTTCTATTCCTATCCTTTGAAGTGTTTTCATCAGGAAAGGATGTTGAATTTTGTCAAATGCCTTTTCTGCATCAATCGAGATGATCATGTGGTTCTTCTGCTTTGATTTATTGATGTGGTGTATTACATTAATTGATTTTCTTGTGTTCAACCAGCCTTGCATACCTGGAATAAATCCCACCTGGTCGTGGTGTATAATTCTTTTAATGTGCTGCTGGATTCGATTTGCGAGTATTTTGTTGAGGATTTTTGCATTTATATTCATTAAAGAAATTGGTCTATAATTTTCTTTTTTTGTAGTATCTTTGCCTGGTTTTGGTATTAGGGTGATGATGGCTTCATAGAAAGAGTTAGGTAGCTTTCCCTCTTCTTCAATTTTTTGAAGAGATTGAGCAGGATTGGTACGAATTCATTCTTGAATGCTTGGTAGAATTCACATGTGAAACCATCTGGTTCTGGGCTTTTCCTTTTTGGGAGCTTTTTGATGACTGACTCAATCTCTTTACTTGTGATTGGTTTGTTGAGGTCATCTATTTCTTCTTGAGTTAATGTTGGTTGTTTATGCTTTTCTAGGAAGTTGTCCATTTCATCTAAGTTGTCTAGTTTATTAGCATATAGTTGCTCATAGTTTCTTCTCATTATCTCCTTAATTTCTGCAGGGTCGGTAGTTATATTTCCTTTCCCATTTCTGATTGCATTCATTTTCATCTGCTCTCTCTTTTTTTTTTTGTTGCCTAGCCAGTGGTCCATCGATTTTATTGATTTTCTCAAAGAACCAACTTCTGGTTTTGTTGATTCTATTGTTTTCCTGTTCTCAGTTGCATTTATTTCTGCTCTAATCTTTGCTATTTCTTCCATTCTGCTTGCTTTGGGGTTAGTTTGCTGTTCTTTCTCTAATTCCTCCAGGTGACCAGTTAACTCTTCAATTTTTGCTCTCTCTTCTCTTTTAATATAGGCATTTAGGGCAATAAATTTCCCTCTCAGCACCGCCTTTGCTGCATCCCATAAGTTTTGATAAGTTGTGTTTTCATTGTCATTTGCCGCGAGGTATTTACTAATTTCTCTTGTAATTTCTTCCTTTACCCACTGGTTTTCTAAGAGGGTATTGTTTAGCCTCCATATGTTTGTGAATTTTATGACCTTCTGCCTTTTATTTATTTCCAACTTCATTCCATTGTGGTCTGAGAAAGTGTTTTGTATAATATCAATATTTTTAAATTTGTTGAGACTTGCTTTGTGACCCAACATGTGGTCTATCCTAGAGAATGTTCCATGAGCACTTGAAAAAAAAGTGTATCCTGCTGTTGTTGGATGTAGTGTTCTATAAATATGTCAAGTCTAGTTCATTTATCATACAATTCAACATCTCTGTTTCTTTAGTGAACCTCTGTCTAGATGTTCTATCCATTGATGAGAGTGGTGTATTGAAGTCTCCAACTATTATTGTAGAGGTATCTATTTCTCCTTTCAGTGATCGCAGTGTTTGCCTCATGAATTTTGGGGCATTCTGGTTTGGTGCATAAATATTTATGACTGTTATGTTTTCTTGATGAATTGACCCTTTTATTAATATATAGTTTCTTTCTTTGTCTCTTTTGATTGTTTCGCTTTTGAAGTTTAACTTGTCTGATATTAATATAGCTACTCCTGCTTTTTTCTGGTTGTTGTTTGCATGAAATATCTTTTTCCAACATTTCACTTTCAGTCTATGTTTGTCCTTGTGTCTAAAGTGAGTTTCTTGTAGACAGCATATAGATGGGTCCTGTTTTTCAATCCATTCTGCCAGTCTGTGTCTTTTTATTGGGGAGTTTAATCCATTTACATTTAGTGTTATTACTGTAAGGGCAGTACTTTCTACTACCATTTTGTTTTTTGGAATTTATATGTCATATCTTAGTTTTTCCTCTCATTTTACCTTTCCTGATAATCTTCATTTCTGCACTCTTCTCCAACTCTCTCTCTCCTGTCTTTTCCTATCAGCCTGTAGCACTCCCTTTAGTATTTCTTGTAGTGCTGGTCTCTTATTCACAAACTCTCTCAGTGTCTCTTTGTCTGAAAATGTTTTAATCTCTCCCTCATTTTTGAAGGAAAGTTTTGCTGGATATAGAATTCTTGGTTGGCAGTTTTTCTCTTTCAGTACCTTAAAAATATCATGCCACTGTCTTCTTGCCTCCATGGTTTCTGCAGAGAAATCTGTACATCGTCTTTTTGACCTTCCCTTGTATGTGATGGATTGCTTTTCTCTTGCTGCTTTCAGAATCCTCTCTTTGTCTTTGACATTTGACAATCTGACCAGTAAGTGTCTTGGAGTAGGTCTATTGGGATCTATTCTATTTGGGGTACATTGTACTTCTTGAATCTCTAATTTTCTGTCTTTTATAAGAGTTGGGAAATTTTCAGTGAATATGTCTTCTATTACTCTTTCTGCCCCTTTTCCCCTCTCTTCTCCTTCTGGGATATGCATAAGACGTATATTTGTGCATTTCATGTTGTCACTCAGCTCCGTAAGACCCTGCTCATATTTTTCCATTTTTTTCACCATCTGTTCTTTTGTGTATATGAATTCGAATGACCTGTCTTCCAGTTCACTGATCCTTTCTTCTGCCTGTTCAAATCTACTGTTGTGTCCCTCCATTGTGTTTTTCATCTCCTTCATTGTGGTCTTTATTCCCATGAGTTCTGGCAATTGTTTTTTTTAAGTTTATGAATTCTTTATGGTCAGCCAGTGTCTTCTTTATATCCTTCAGCTCTTTTGCTATATCTTCCTTCATTTCATCAAATTTATTTAGCATTAGTTGCCTCCACTCCTGTGTCTCAGCTGAGCTATTAGTTTGTTCCTTTGGCTGGTCCATGTTTTCGTGTTTCCTGGTATGGCTTGTTATCTTAAATTGTCTAGGCATCTGATTTTCTTGATTAGTTTATTTTGGAGCTTGTTTTCTGTCTTTTACCTAGTAGTTTTCTTGTTGGTTGGCTTTGTTTTCTGGCCTCCGTTATTCAGTTCAACTTATTCTAGACCTCTAACTTAGGTTCTATTTAGTTGATCAGAATTTTTCCCCTCTTGTTTTTTCTGTTTCTTGCTCTGCCTCTATGTAACCTTTCTGTGAGTGGGTCTCCTCAGATATGGTCGACTCTAGTCAGATTTTCCTAGTCTAGTGAGGCCCAGGTCTCATTGGGAGGGTATGGAGTTTTCCTGAGAATGAGACCCTCCGAATAGGCCTTTAGAATTGGTGCTTTTCCTCCCCTGTCCTGCAGGTGGCGCTGGCCAGCCCGCAGCTCCCCCACCAGTGTAAGGAGGTGTGGAGACTTTAGTTCTCCTGGTGACTCTGATACTGTCAGGGGCGTGGCTGACTGAAGCTGGAATCTGAATTCCAGCCCCTGGGGTCTGAATTCCCAGAAGGAGGACTGCCAGTTGAGCTGGACCTCCCTCCACTCTCCCAATCCTCAGGACTCCAGTTGTCTCTCAGGGGCACTATTCCCTTCTCCCCTCTCCTCTTTGGGGCCTCTCCAGGTAGATTCCTTGGTCAGCCCGAGTTGCCAATTAAAGATGGGGGTGGAGGCCTTCAGTAGTGAATATGGAACTCAAAGACACTGTGGGTACTCTGTCTCCCCCGAAGCCCAGCCTAGTTCCTCAACCTGGGCTTTCCGATAGAAAATAACCACATATATTACTTTTGGATTTAAAAAAAAAAAAAGTAGAAAAGAGATCAAGAAAAAGACAAAAGAAAAAAAAAATAAAAAATAAAAAAGAGTCTCTTTTAAAAGTCTTTCCCCAGCCTGGAAGTTTTGTCAGTGTCAGAATAGAGCATTTAAAGATATGCTTTGGGCTATTGTCTGATAATTACTCTCCAACCGCTTCAGTTCCACCCCTGCTGGGGGCTACTGAAATGCAAAAAGATAAGGGATCAGTGAGAAGCCAGAAGGGACAAAATGTAGGGGAAAAAAAATGGCTTTTTTGGAGTCTGGGAATGGGTGCCTGCTTTTAGGTGCCCCCACTTCTCACAGCCCAGCCCTTCTTTAGCACCCCAGCTCCCAAAGTTTGTTAATTAATTTGTTAATTAATTCTGCAGTTGAGGCTGGGTTGAGCCTCCCTTCTTGTCCTCAGCAGATTGCTGTTTTTTGCCCCCCCCCCCTTCAGGGAGCCAGCAGCAAGACAGTCTGTGAGGTCTGGGTGGGGAGGGGCGCCAGACCCCTGGTCCAGGGAACTTACAATGTTCGCTGCAATCTCAGCTTTTCCTCCAATTCCAAACTTGTGTCCAACGTGTGACTGGTTACTGGAGACACCAAAAACACTGTTTCATATAGTTCTTGGGTAATTGCCAGCTGCTCTAGGGGAGAGACGAAATTCTGCTCCTCACCACTCAGCCATCTTGCCCCGCCTGCTCATTTAGTTTTTTGTTCCCATTTTTCTATCCATCCATCCATACACTGAATAAAGGGAGTGTGATCCGCAAGGCTTTTGCAATCACACTGTCACCTCTTGTAAGCTCCATTGCTATACAATTGTCTTCAAGAGTCAAGGATATTGGGTTGCGGTTTCATTGTTTCAGGTATTTACTTTTAGCTATTAAAATGCATGAAAACTTAAAAAGGGTTATTTATATTGCACATAAGAATGCCCACAGAGTGATCTCTCGACTCTGTTTGGAATCTCTCTTTCTGTTCATTTTTTCACAGATTTTCTAGAATTTCTTCTTTTATCATCTCCATTAGCCATTTTTAAGATAATTTTGCTGGTGAAAAATTCTCTTAGAAGTTCTTTGTCTACAAAAGTCTATATTTCCCCTTGGTTTCTGAAGGGTAATTTTGCCAGATATAGAAGTCAGGTTTCTATTCTTTTAGCACTTAAAACTTGTTGTGCCACTCCTTCTGGCATATCTGGCTTCTGAAGATAAATCTGGGGTCATTCAAATTGTTTTTCCCCTATAGGTGAAGTGTCATTTTTCTCTTCCTGCATTCAAGATTTTTTTTTTTTGTCTTTAGCTTTCAGAAACTTTATTATGGTGCATTACGGCATGAATTTTTTAGGTTTATCCTCTGTGGAGTTTTCTCGTGTTTTTGGATCTGTAGGTTTATGTCTTTTGTCAAACTTGGGAAATTTTTAGTCATTATTTTTGAATACTTTTTCTGCCCCACTGTCTTTCCCTCTCCTTCTGAGCCTCCAATGACAGGAATGTTAGATCTTTTGTTACAGTATCGCAGGTCCCTGAACTTCTGTTTTTATCCCCCACTCAATTTTCTGTCTATTGTTCAGATGGAATAATTTCTATCATTGTATTTTTAAGTTCTCTCATCTCCATTATACAGTTGTGTCCATCCAGTGAGTTTTATACTTTTGTTATTGTATTTTTAGTTCTAAGATTTCCATTTGGTTCTCTTTATATCTATTTTGTTGTTAAAACTTTCAATTTTTTCCATTTGTTTCAAGCATGGTAGTAAATGTTTCAAACATGGTAGTAATTATGATAAATGCTTTAAAATCTTTGGCAGATGGTTTCAAAACATATTAGCTCATTGTTAGTGTCTTTTGATTGTTTTTTCTCACTCAGGTTGAAATTCTCCTGGTTCTGCTATGACAAGTGATTTTCAAATGTATCCTGGGCATTTTGGTATTATGTTTTGAGGCTCAGGATATTATTTAAATATTTAAATCTTCTGTTTTAAGCAGACTGCACTCTCATGGGGTTATGGGTGCCACTTCATTACTGTGAGGTGGAAGTGAAAGACCAGGTTCCCCGCTCATCCTCCTTTGACACCAGCTGGGGAATAGTATCTTGATAGTGCTGAGTAGAGGTGGAATTTAACTTCCCACTAGGCTTCCCCAGTACTACCCTTGCTTGGAGGCATAGGAGTACCTTGCTACTACTCTCTCATGGCCTCCACTAACACCATGGGGTAGTAGTCTCATTATCATTGGTTGGTAGTGAGAATCCTGACTCTGCTTTAGGTCTTCTCTGATACCATCCCAGAGGGGAGGGAGAGGAGAGCCTCATTACTACTGGAAAGGAGTGATAGTCCAGCTCCCCCCGAATAGCCACTGATATCAGAGGGGCAATGGGTAAGGGCTTTAGTTTCTGCTCAGGAGGGATGAAAGTACAGCTTTCCAGTCAGCCTTACCTGACTGCAGTCTGCAGGGAGATTGTGTCTTGTTACAGCCTGGTAAGGGTGGAAATCTAGGCCCCTAATTGGTCCTTGCTGATGAGGATGGGGATGGGGTGGGGCTGCAGTTTTTTCTGTGTTTGGCTGGAGTAGAGAGGTTATTGTCTAAAAGTTTTCTGTCTTGCTAGGTTTCCCCCTTCTTGGTTCTTTGGACAGAGTAGGCTTCTCTTGAGAGTTCTGTTTTAGTATCCCAGGCTGCTATGACAAATACCAAACAATGAGTTGACTTGAGCAACACAAATGGCTCATGGTTTTAGAGGCCAATAGTCCCAAATCAAGGCATCTACAAGCTCATGCTTTCTCCCTGGGTCAGTAGTATTCTGGTGATGTCAGTCTCTTTCACATGGAAATGGCCCTGGTTTCCTCCTATGTGGTTTTCTCTGACTCTCTGCATCTAAATTTCTTTTTCTTATGAAGGGCTCCAATAATACAGATTAGGCCCCACTCTGATTCATTGGGTCACATCTAAATAGAATTTTGGTAGATCCCATGCACAAATGAGTCCATACCTTAACTGATAACACATCTTCAATGGATCCTATTTACAAGTGGGTTCACACGCACAGAAATGTGGATTAAGACAAAGAATGTGCCTTTTTGTTGTGGTACATAACTCAGTCTACCACAGCTTCTTTTTTGACTACATCCTTTGGCATTTCCAGATTGCCAGCTTCTTCAGCTCTCCAAGTCTGGGATAAATGAGGCAAAGAGAAAACTCAGAGAACTTCCTGCTGTGTTATTTCTCCAGTCCTGAAGTCCCTATCCCATCTGCTTTCTTCTTCATACCTTTCAGTCTTATTAATTTTTTTTTTCTAATGTTCAGGGATTTTAGCTGTATCAGCAGGAGGGTGTGGTAAAGAGGGGAGGGAGAAGTAAATCTACTCCATCTTGGTCTGCAACATAAATACTCTTTAGAACCTTATTTTGCTTTCCAGTCTATAGGCTGGTGCTGTCAACATTTTGTCTTTGGCAGATAGGATAGTCAAGACCTCTATATCTTTATCCACTTTGCTTATAAAATCTTGGAGTTGGCCAATAAGTGAGCACTGGGGTACGCAATCAATACTTGTTTAATTTTTATTTTGTGATTGGACACGCCCAGATTTAATGTGCTCTCTAAGGCCCCATATTGCTGTTTGAAATTCCTTGTAATATACATGCTTTGCAATTGGAATTCATAACATGCTATCTTTTTCTTAGATTTTTTTAAAACTTTACATGTTTTTCTTTTATTCTCTCACATAAACACTACAACATAATCCACTTCTGGCTTTGCCAGAATTCCTTTCCAACTCTACCTCAGGGCCAGTCACTTCAGCATTTCTCCATGCTACATTAAAGTCTTTCACCCAGCTGACCTTTCACCATACCTCCCTGCAAATGGTCAAGGTTGGTCTCACTTCATTGTGTTCCTGTTTCTGTTCTGAGGCCCTTATTGTTCCTGGAGGAAGACATTGAACAAAGCAAATTTGTCCCATTACAGGTTGTTCAGGTTGATAAAACTATTGAAAAAATCATGTTTTCACATTTATGACCCTTATTTATGATCTTCCTTCAAATATCCCAGCCTCTATTTATAGTAATTTCTTTCCTAACTTTCAGAGGAACAGCTATACATCCCTTCAGTTTTTTATTTCTTATTACAGAAAATTTTAAATGTATACAATATTAGAAGGAACAGTATAATGATCCTTCATGTAACAATCACCCAGCTTAAACAATTATCACATCATGACCAATCTTAGTTCATCCATACATCCCTTAATGCCATCCCACTAATTCTTTCTCCTGTGAAAAGATAAGTTAATTTTGAAGCAAATGCCATATATCATACAGTTTCATTGGAATGTATGTCTCCTATTCTAAAATGCCATTTCAATGACAGTATTAGAGGTAAATATCCTTTAAAAAAATCAGAGGAGTAAAGACAAGGAGCCAAATTTAACCCTAGGACATTTTTATATCATCCTTCCTTATCTCTGGAGAGAACCAGACCATTTTTCACCCCTTTTATCTCTAGTGTCAGTTTTTCTCACTTGACTAACCACATACATTTTAAAATCTCAAAAGTCATCAATAAACTTATATGCAAAAATCTTTACTTGGTTCTCCTACTCTTTTCTATCTCAGTGGTATGTTGCTATCTCCTTCTTCTTGAAACATGATCCTTCCTTGTATAAGATCCCAAAATATGCTGATTTCCTTCCTCTACAGCCACTCATTTCTGGTCCCTCCTTTCATTCACATTTCTCTCCCTCTCTAGAAACTTGACCTAGGTCTCATATAAAAATTTTCTCTGCTATTTAATCACTCAAAGAAGTCATCTTTTCTTTGAACTCAGTGTTTACATTAATGACATCCAAATCTACAGCTCCACATTTAACCTCTTGCCCAAATTTAGCCTGAAATTTTCACCTACTTCAAAGTCATTTCATTTAGATGGTTTAAGCTGTTAGTATGAGACTAAAATCTTAATATGCGCCAATTCAAACTCAACCGTCATTATGAAATGGTAAATGGTTTTTATTTTCAAGTGTCTAATTTCTGTTATTGCCTTCACTATTCTAGATCTTCATTCACTCTTACCTTTCATTCATTTGCAATAAATTAAGTCTTAGAATATTTTCCCTCTTTATTATGGCTTTCAGATTTATCTCTATTTCTCCATTCCTTCCTGTAATATCCTAATCTATTCCCTCATTACTTCATTTCTTGATCATCACAATTGCCACCTTATTAAGCATTTTACTTCTAATTTTAGAAATTTCTATTATATCATATGTTCCTTCAAAAACTTCCTGTTTTCCTTCTCACTGAACAGCTCACTAAAAATAACAGGGCTTATAAAAAAAAATAGGGTTAGAGAAAACCTGGCAGTTCCCTCAAGGCTGTGCAACTTTTAACCAGAGAATAAGTAGAAGCTTTAATTAGTATCTTGAAAGATGGCTTGGGCAGTGTAGGCAGGCAGGATTCACAGAACTGTTGGTGGCTAATTCATGGATGCTAAAAATGCACAGAAACAAGAGAGTGAACACACTGGCTCGCTGGGACTGAGATGATACACACACGTGGATGTCTAGTCCTAGCACAGGAGGAAGTGCTGCGTTCCATGACCCAAGAGCTACGCAAGGCTGATGGTGTATCTCTGGGGGAAGAGTCAAGGGCACTCTTAACATTTTCTTAAATCAGAGCACAAAAGTCTTCTTATGCCTGTCTATTGGTTGAATTGAGGGCTTTTCCCTTTTCTTCTGAAGATTATAATTCTACTCCTCTTATTCTTACTCTTTTCTAGGAAAGTCATACACCTTTTCTAAGAGAAAATACATGTAAGCCAACACAGTTTTCCATCTTATATTGACATTACTTTCCTATTCACCAATTGCTTGTGAGTTAATTAGTGTTAGTGGAACAGACACTAATTTTCTATACCTGATACTTTCTGGTCATTGTTTTAGTTGTTATGTAGAAATTCTTTGGGTCCTGAGTTGCACACAGAACAGCAGACAGTTGAGAGTGCATGAAGGAACAGCTTTATTAGGTCAAAGGACCTGGAAGATGACTTGGGCAGTGTAGGCAGGCAGGATTCACAGAATTGTTGGTGGCTAATTCATGGATGCTAAAAATGCACGGAAACAATACAGTGAAAACATTGGAGAATGAGGGCAGCAGAGGGGCCTGGGGCTTACCTAACCTAGGCTCCTGGGAGGGTCAGTGGAGAGGGGCAGAAGACTATGAGTCCCGGGCTCTCAACTTGATTGTTACTCAGAGTGAGAAGAGTGCAGCTTTCCTGTGGATGCTGGGGATTGGCAGCTTTAAGCATCAAGGGCCATTTGGGGAAGCTGAGGGTGGCTCTTGTCACCCAGACCACATGGCAGTACATGCCTTGGTAGTTATGGTCATTTTTAGGGTAGGGCTGACTGGTGTGGTCACTCAAAAGGGGAATTTATGATTAGGCCGGGCAAGATGTCAAGACAACAAGTGTAATTTATTTGACATCATTATTGTCATCACATTATTTCTCAGCTTGTAATGCTGTTTGATACACTGCTACCTTTTTGCTTTAATTACTTTACTTATTCTCAGACCAATTTTTCCCTATCTCTTGAATTGATCTAAACATTTTTCTCTTTGGCACCTTCTATTTCTTAATCTTAATCTCCTCCTTCTTCTCTGCCTCCATATAAGCCTGGGTCTCAATTATGAAAATGATATTTTTTCAAATAGCTTCTTATGGTACATCTTATTCCTATAAGCAGAATGTAGGCTCTTTGAGGGCAAGGCCCCTGTGTTTATAGTCTTTTTAATATTTCCTACCACATATAAGAATATCAGTAAATATATATTGGTTAATTCTGTTCCAAATTACAAAAAAAAAATTTCAAATTTATCTATTATTGATATGAACTAATGTATTTTACATGGACATAAAAAAATACACAAAGCAAGTTGCATAATTGAGGGATAAATACATTGCTTTCTGAGTTAGGTACCTCTGATTTCAAATTTAAGTTCTGTCCCTGAGGTGACCTCAGGTAATTTAATAAATTTCTCTGAAATTCAGTTTTCTTATTGCCAAAATGGAGAAAATGAAACCTATATTTCTGCTTTGTCACAAAGGTTGCATTAAATAATGAGATGATATGTTAATTTAGAACTTTATAGATAGCCAAAGGATTAATAGGTGGTCAATAACTTGAGAACATACTGGCTGAGAAATGATCAGCCAGTAGCTTGTTCTTATTGCCTGTATAAAGAAGCAGCCCTCTGGAGTTCACAGAAGACATATAATTTGAAATTGTGTTTTTATATATTTATTTACTAAGTTCTGCTTTGTGCCAGGCTCTGTGCTAAGCATCTACATTCACCATCTTACATGATCTTCAAAATAATCAGCTGAGATAGGTACTATTAAAAGTATTTACAAATAAGTAAAGGTCCTTAGGCTGTTTTGAAGGTCAAGATTTGAGATTTAAACTCAAGTGTTTGACTTTAATGCTCATGATTTTTTTCAGTCATAGACTCTTCACCTTTCTGGGGGAGATAATGTCACATTGATAGAATCAAACTGTATAGGAAGGCTAACAGGGAGTTGTTTTTGTCAGATGTACCAGCTAAGTGAAGAGTACTGTTTTCCAAATGGGTGGATTCCTCAATCTCTGTGGACTGAATCCTGAGCCTAAGCCAATTTTCTAGGTATCAGAGCTCCCCCATTATACAGATAAGTGACATGGATCAAGGGAACCTCTTCTGCTTTCAAATACATCAAAGTCTTGAAAATGTATGGGTTTATTAAACCCTTAGGTGCGAAAAATAGAAAATTCATCTCAGTGAACTGAGTCACTGTTTACTACTTTCCTCTTTCTCCTTAGGTTGACTCTGGAGGACCACTGGTTAGCCCAGATGCTAGAGATATCAGGTACCTTGTGGAATAGTGAGCTGGGGAGATGAATGCGGCCAACCCAATAAGCCTGGTATCTATACTAGAGTGACTGCCTTCCGGGACTGGATCGCTTCCAAAACAGGTGTCTGAGAGAGAAGAACCTAGTAGAACAGAACTCTTTCATGTGTGTGTAGGCCATTCTTAGAGATACAGAATTGTAGAAGGCATGGAAGTTGTCTGGATCTGACCAATTCTAACTAAACTGTTTACTTGACTCATATATTTCTGTCCTAGCTCTGTTCCACACATGAACATCCTACCTTTGCCTGATGGATTCTGTGCCAACCTGCATCAATTTGTTTCTTAAAAGTTTTCCATTATCAAAATTTTGTCTTGTCACTATAAATTTCTCATGTGTATATATAGTTTGAAATGGTCCCTTCCTTCATTTCTCCTGCTCTCTTATTTCAGTAAGTTTATGAATTAAAGGTTTAGGACAAGGAATGAAAGGAAACTTAAAAAGGAAAAACTACATTTTCATGTACAGAATAGTATTATATGTTTACTTTTCTGTGTGGAATGAGGACAATTCTCATATCTATTGTTAAAGGTCAAAAAAACAGAGCCAGCAGAGCACCAAACACTTCATAATGGAGAAAGAATGGGAATTAAGAGTGAAACCAAGACGTAGCTTTATTTTTCCCTTCCAGTCAAAAAACTGCTGAGATAAATGTGGGGAAGATTCCATTTTCTTGTGACCTACAATAATTGTACCAACTCTATGTAATGTACTTGTTCTGATCAAATTAAAGCAGATATTTATTTCACTATTGCACTGCCGAGGATGCCAATATGTAATACTAAAAATATATAATACTAAAAAAATCCATGTCTTGGTATTGTAATTTGATAAGCTGTGGAGAAGGGGAAGATGAGGAAAATGTCACTAATCAATTTATTATTAATTCTTTTAAGATTTAAGGCTAAAATGGCAATTCATTAAAGAACAATGGCATACCTCATTTGGTAAGATTTTGGGGTGATGGAGTGGAATGGGAGGGGATGAAGAGAGAATAAGTTCAAACTATTGAATGCAATGGATTATAACCAAGCATTTGTGAATTTCAAGCTTTCCCAAGCTGCAAAGCCTTGAATGGAAATACCGTTTGTGTGTTGTAGTCATGCATCTAAAGCTAGGGCTCAGATTTCCATTTTGAGATGATTACTGTTCTTCCCCTACTGCTGCTTTATTTTTTTTACTTTTTTCAATTAAGATTTATTCACACAAAATATAATCATTCAAAATATACAACCAATTCATCACATTACCATCATATAGTTGCTCATTCATCACCCTGATCTATTTTTTTAACATTTTCCTTGTCCCAGAAAAAGTGACAATCAGAATTAAAAAATAATAGTGAAAAAGGAATACCCAAATGGTTTCCACCCTCCTGCCCTATTTTTACCTTAGTTTTTACACCACATTTTTTTACTCATCTACAAGGTTTTCAAAATCACACTGTCACCCCTTGTAAGCTACATTGTCATACAATCATCTTCAAGAACGAAGGCCACTGGGTTGCAGTTTGACAGTTTCAGGTATTTACTTCTAGCTATTTCAATACACTAAAACCTAGAAAGGATTATCTATACAGTGCATAAGAATGTCCACCAGAGTGACCTATCAACTCCATTTGAAATCTGTCAGCCACTGAAGCTTTATTTCATGTCATTTTGCATCTTCCTTTTGGTCAAGAAGATGTTCTCAATCCCATGATGCTGGGTCCTGATTCATCCCCAGGAGTCATATCCTGTGTTTCCAGGGAGATTTACATCCCTGGGAGTCAGGTCCCATGTAGGGGGGAAGGCAGTGAGCTCACCTGCCAAGGTGTCTTAGCTAGAGAGAGAGAGGGCCACATCTGAGCAACAAAAAGGGATTCAAGGGGAGACTCTGAGGCACATTCATAAGCAGGCCTAGCTTCTCCTTTACCAGACTGCTGCTTTTACAGCCTGAACATGGCTGGTGGTCTTGTTAGATTCATTTGGGCTCAACGAAAAGCATATCAGAGGGAAAATATCATAATGGGACCCCTTTGCTGCATGTTGCATGGCATGGAATTGCTGATTGTCTGGATACGAAACTGAAGAAATAAAAGCCTACTATCAACCTGTTTCATAAATTTAGATTTTGTAAATTGTTACTTATCGTCTAGAGACACAACATTCAAGCGATCTAGACCGTTATGAAGTTAAGACCAGTGCCATTACATGTGGTCATTTTAATGGCAAGATTTCACTGAATCTTTCCATTATCCTTTTATCATTGTATAAAGTTACCCATGCAAGTTCTGTGTTTTATAATAACCACTTTAAAAATTAAAATTGGTAGGACATATTTCCTTTTAATTGACCCAAATAAAATTTGCTTTTTAAAAAATGCAATTTTATTGAGATACAGTCACACACCATTCAATCCATCCAAAGTATACTTTTGGTGGCTCACAGTATCATCATGTAGTTGTGCATTCATCATCACAATCAATTTTAGAACATTTTCATTACTCCAAAAAAACAGGGGGGGGGGGATAGAAAACCTGAAGCATCCCATATCCCTTATCCCTCCCACCCCCATCACTGATCCCTAGGATTGGCATGGAACATTTTTTACTGTTGATGAAAAATATTAAGATATGACTGCTAATTATATTCCATAGTTTGCAGTAGGTGCTTTTTTACCCATATACTACTGTATTATTATCTCCTTGCAATAGTTTCATGTGCTTGTTCTAGTTCATGGAAGAACTTTTTTCTATTTGTATGTTTGCACAAGTCTCCATCAACTGTGAGAGTTACTGAGTTAAACAGTCCCAAGCTTTAACCTCTGGCTTTCCTTCTGGTGACATATATGACTCTAAACTTACCTGATCAACCACATTCATACAGAATTCATAACTAAAATTTGCATTTCAGCTGATAAAATTTAGAAGCTTGGCTAAAATAAGATATGAAAACTGACGTGAATGGCCAGTGTCAAATATTTTGCATAAGCCATTTTTGTTCCATTTAATGAAAGGCTTTGGGAAAAGAAACAAGACAGAAAAGTGATGAATTTTAACTCTCAAATTAAATTATGTTTAGTGTTCAACTAAACAGTGTTCAACTAAAAAATGATTCCCCTTTTCTCAGTGCATTCTGCAGTTGGGCCGCCAAGCTGTAAATAGCAACCTATTTCAGGAAGGATGTCTGGATCTTCAAGTAATACTAAGAACTATAGTAGAACATCTATATTAGGGTCTTAAAAAAACAAAGGTATACAAATCATATTTGCAAAGGATTTAACAATTAATTCATATAATTTGATATCACCATTAGTATTTTCTAGATATCTGGCAGTTAAATTCCAAACCAAAATAAAATTTTTTGATGTGCATGATTTGGGGAATTCTTTTTGCAACATACTCAAAGAAATTTAAATTGAGGAGAAATTTTATCAGTTTTAAGTTTACAATGGCATCATTTTCTTCAGAGAAATAGTTTTGATATCTCCTTTGCAAAAGATTTGAGATATAGAGGTTTGGCTCAGTGAAAATATGAGCAATAGTTAAATTTATGTGCACAGAGAAATAGATAATATATTATCATACTTTTAAAATGACAAGTCCTTTTCAAAAATTATGTAGGAGGTGTTTCAGCATTCTTGGGCATGTATATCTATGTTAGCCATTTAATTAGAGAAAGTTAAGAAGTCATGACTATAATGATGCTTCTTAATTATACAAAGAGAGCAGGTTGTTCGTCTTCCACATCTTTTCTCTCTCTTCTCACAGCACTATGTAAAGTGTTCTGTATATAATAGTCTCTCCATAAATGTTGTTGAATGGCTCTTCTATTTTTGTATTATGCAGAAAGCACATCTCTATTTTTGTTTACACATTCTTTTTAAGAAGTAATCCCAGCTTTCACACCAAACTTCATTTAAGCAAGTTATTTAAACACTGTAACCTCAATTTATTCACCGATAATAAGTCAAGGATAACAGTATTTACCTCAAATGATTGATGCTTTTCATAGTTTTTGGAACACAGTAGATGTAGAGAAATGACAGCTATTATAACTGTTGCTGTAATACAACAGTTTAAAAAATTTTGTTTTAAACAATATGGTTCTGGATCACAATAGGTTGAATAAACAGTTTTAAAATGAGAGAAATCAAAGGTTCAGCAGGTTTCTTGTTTATTTCTGAGTCTACAAAGCTTTTATTAGAGTTATTAACAAGCATGTTATTTATCCAAGTGTTTTGTATGACTGTGAAGGCTTATTCTAATTTTTCATTTCAATATTTAAAAACTCATAATCCTTATAATCACATAGCATTGGAGTCATATCAGGATTTCCAGTTTAGTTCAAATGAATCTCCTTAATAAAACTTTCACTGATTGCTTCAAATGGATGGAACATTGTCTTTTCTGAAATTCCTTAACAGTATAAAAATATTTTATTTTGAGATAATTATAGTTCACATCAGTTGTAAGATATACAGAGATGTTATGTTCTCTTTAACCAGTTTCTCCAGTGATATAGCCTGCTTGATAGTCCATATCACTACCAGAAAACCGACATTGAGAAAGTCCATCAACCTTATTCAGATTTCACCAGTTTAAAAAACATGTACCTATTTGTATGTATGTGGATGTGTGTGTGCATATATTTAGTTATATAATTTGATCAGATGTGTAGATTTATGTGACCACCATCACCATCAAGATACAGAACAGTTCCCTCACAATTGCCCCTCATGCCACAATCACCATCTTTCTTCATCTTTCCTTAGTGCCTGACAACCACTAATCAGTTCTCCAACTCTATAATCTTGTCATTTCAAGATGGTATGTAAATTGACACATATAATATGTAACCTTTTGAGATTGGCTTTTGTCAGTCAGCATAATTCTCTTGAGATCTATTCAATCTGTTGCATATTTCAATAGTTCATATCTTTTTTAATTGTTGGGTAGCAGTTCATGGAATGGATGTGCTATAGTTTGTTTAGCCACTGACCTGTTGAAGGGCATTTGAATTGTTTTCAGTTTTTGCCTATTACCAATAAAGCTGCTAGGAACATTCATGTACAGGTTTCTGTGTGAATCTGAGCTCTCATTTCTTTGCATAAATGTCTGAGTGCAATTGCTGAGTCATATGGTAAGCACATTTTAGTTAATTTTTTTACTTAGACTAACCAGTTTTTACAGTCTCTGTCATTATCACTTTCTACTAATGTGTTTTTGTCTTCAACTTCTTTATTAAGTTGGTTGCATAAAACACATACATTCTCTTATTGACAATTTTTATCATGATCAAAAGCAGCAAAATAAGGTAATGGCAAGATTTGCTTCACGTATAAACAATCATACTATAAGAATAGGAAATATGGATCCCTGTACAAGAAAAAGGTTAGGAAACTTGCTGATAACCCTGTACTCAGAATCTATGCAAATATATTTGCCTGGACTGCACACACATAATATAGTTCACTTAGGTGCTTTTGTGTATGATGCAGAATTCCTTAATCACCCATTTGTGAAATAAGAATGAACATTAAGAAAATGAAATCTGATCAGCATTTATTTTCACAATATCAATGCTAAACTCAAAATCATAACTTTATTGATTGCAAATATTAATCTTAATTTTTTTAACTCTCTGGGATCTGCCAAGAAAGGTAGACTATTTCACTCTACTTGCAAGGAGACTAGACAGCCTGTGCTTTTGTAGCATGAACAACAAAGGATAACGAACAAGTATCACCAAGAATAATGCCCATACATATCAAGATGCCTAGTTGAGCCACGTTCTTTCTACTTATATAGCTAGACTGTTAAGCAACCAGTATAAGGAAAGCTTATACAATAGACTTTTACAGATGTGTAAATTAATTACACATCTACCTGAAATTTCTAAACCCCTGCTCTCAAAACAATTTTAGTACACCTATTAAGCAATACAGGTCATTTAGAAAAGCAGAAATTAAATATTCACACAGTCTTGCAATTTAAAATCCTTCATAACATATGAACAATGTTCAGATATAAATTTTGAACTAATTATACTTTTTAAAATCTGATTCATGTAACCAAGGCTTCCTAAACAAAGATCTTAGGTATATGGTTTATACACACTTAGAGAAATGTATATTTTAAGTAAAGATTTTGTTCCTACTATGATATTACAATACAACTATTTTCTGAGTAAATATTTATGCTAAGGCTTAAGAAGTAAACTTGTTGGAAGGCAAACAATTTGTGAAGAAATTACCAGTCATTTAAAAATGTGTATTGTCTCAAAATAGGCCCCTAGACGTTCAAATTTATACTGATAATATATTTACATCTCAAATTTCTAGGAAAAGCATAGGCTTTATTTAAAGAAGCAACAAAATTTTAAATCTACCAATTTCTTGAGAAAGTTATTACTTTTACTAGAAACAATCAGTGCTTCTTAAGGTGTTGGCAGCAGGTCATATATTTCACACAGGGTATTTTTCTGTTTGATTATAATCCAGCAGGAGGGGGAATATCTCTTTCACCATGGGCAGAAATATTTGTTGGACTGTGTGAGCTCGTCTCCTTGTACACAAACCAAGCATTTCCTCTCTAAATTATCATTTTCAGAAAGTCAAATATCACAGACACAGGGATCCCATACCAGTGACAGAGCCAAAATAACACATCACTTCTTGATGCTTGGTACAAGGCAGAAGTTCTTGAACAATACTGTGACCAGTAACTCTTTTAATATCTGTAAGAGCTTTAGCCCAGGCTGAAGTACTAACCAACCACCAAAAAGTGGCAGCAAGGGTAATAATGAAGTCAACCATGGGCAGTTTTCAACTATCCCAACATAGGTTCATGTAACCAACATAAAGGAGTAACACAGCAATGCAATACAGGAAAACAAAGACAGCAAATGTAACATAAAATTGCAAAGAGGAAGAGTAATCTCTTATGAGGATATGACTTTTCCAATTTACATGACACACATTTACTGGAGCTGACTGAAATGATGCCTGATTCAACCTGAATGGATAACTGGAAGTGGCTATAGCAGTTCTCTTTTCACTAATTTTAAGAGCACAGGTCACTAGAATTTCCGTTTTACTCTTTAAACTGCCACAGTTGGCAAAAGATGGAAGCAATCCACTCGAGGACCTTGATGAAGCCAAGTGACTCCTCGAGTGGGTTGAGGTTGATCTGGAAAGCGGATGTCCTCTAAGAGAAGGAAGGTGAGTCAGGCTGGCAGGCTGGAGTTGGGTGTGGGTGGAAGGTCAGCCAAATATTTTTCTACATGTGTTAATAAATCTGATTCGAATAATTAAATTTTAAGCTCCTTGGGTTCATAAGACATTATTTTTTTTTATCTTTTGTGGTTCATTAAAAGACTTTATTAATTATAGGAGCTCAATTGATATTTGTTGAATTTAGAGAGACAATAGTGGCAAAAGCAAGCAAACAAGGTAAAATAAAAAAATGGAAAAACTTTAAGCACAAAAGAATTAACATTTTTTCTTTGGTAAATGTATTAAGGCTCGTTTTCTGCAATACTGGGCTTTGCCACATGTACCTCCAAATATCTTATGTTGCTTGATATAAAATCATTCCTACATGGCACACAATCAAACACAGACTAAAATCATGGTTTGGGAGTGAAACTATGCCAATGTCTGAATATATTTCCTGACATGGAATCAACCTAATAGGTTTGTAACATATCTGTATCTGTATCAGCTTCTACACTGTACCTGCAGAATAAATAAGGGTATGATCAATAAAAATTTGTTGGCCTTAATTTAATTTTTATAACCATGACTCTGTAATTTGTTTGTTCTAACATACTTTTTATTATACAACTCTTAAGTTGTAGTGAAAGACAGAGGCTTCTGGCATGCAATCAAAAGTCTCCTTTAGTTGTGACTGATCCATTAATTGGTAACTCTGGTATAGCTGTTTGCAGCTTAACTTCCATAGCCAATCATTAAAAACACTGCTCTGCCTGCACAATTCACTCCTTTGCCTCTTTCTTGCTTTGCACTCTATAATGCTCTCTTTTTGCCACAACCCTTGTAAAATCCAATTCTCCACCAACCCTTCCCTATATCCATAAAGCCAAACATGGTTTTAGAAAAATATACAACCACACTGACCAGTCTAATTTCAAAATCATGATCATTAACATTGTGGGAGATTGACTCGTGTCCCAAAAAACATATTCAAGTCCTAACCTTAGGCCCTGTGGTTTGGACTCATTTGTGAATAGGATCTCTGAAGATCCTATTTCGATGAGGCCAAATTGAATAACAATGGGTCTCAATACACATGCCTGGAGTGCTTACAAGCAGAAGAAATTCATACACAGTCAGCAGAAGCCAGAAGTCAGTGGAAACCAGGGGAGCAGATGAAAGGAGGAGAGAGAGATCACCATGTGATGGATGATTGCCAGAACACTACAGAGTCTGATAGAAAACCCTGCCAAACCTTCATGTTGGAGTTCTAGCATCAAAAACCATGAGACAATACGGTACAAGCCAACCCATTTTGTGGTAGTTGTAATAGCAGTCCTGTCAGACTAATGCAGCCCATCTTCGTCTGAGGAGACTTACTCTGTTTTGCCCGATGAACCAAATCTGTAGTTATTTTCCCAGTTTGAGAACACATAATTGGAATATACATAATCAGCAGCTTGAAGAATCCCACATTGGTTCCCTGACCTGTGTGATGAGGGTTATTATGGTAGGAAAGACCAAGTGGAAATGTCTAGAACTGCTATTACTGAGCAAAATAATAACCCAAAAGCAATATCATATTCCTTCAGGAACAGCAGAGATTAATGCCATCACCAAGGACATGAAGAATGTAGGAGTGATGATTCCCACCACATTCCCATTTAACTCTTCTATTTGGCCTCTTCAGAGAGCAAATCAGTCATGGAGAATGACAGTGGGTTATTGCAAACTTAACCAGGTAGTGACTCCAGTTGCTGCTGTTCCACATGTGGTATCATTGTTTGAATGAATTAATACATCTCCTGCTGTTGATCTGCCAAATGCTTTTCCTCAATACCTTTTAATACAGATCACCAGAAACAGTTTGCTTTCAGCTGACAAGGGCAGAAATATGCCTTCACTGTCCTACTTCAAGGCTATATCAACTCTCCAGGCCCATATCATAATTTAGTCAATAGGGATCTTGATCACCTTTTCCTCCCACAACACATCACACTGGTCCATTACATCAATGACATTAGGCGAATTAGACCTAGTGAGCAAGATGTAGCAACCACTCTAAACTCGTTGGTGGGAAATAACCAACAAAAATTTAGGGGCTGTCCACATCAGGGAAACCTCTAGGTGTTGAATGGTGTGGAGGTATGTTGAGATATCCCCACTAAGGTGAAAGATAAGCTGTTTCATCTTGCCCCTCTTACAACCAAAAAAGAGCCATGACATCTAGTTAACCACTTTAGATTTTAAGGTAACATATTCTTCCTTTGAGTGTGCTACACTGGCCTATTTTTGAAAAGATGCTAGTTTTGAGTGGGGACTGGAGCAAGAGGAGGCTCTGTAATAAGTCCAGGCTACCTTTCAAGTTGCTCTGCAAGTTGGGCCATATGATGTTGCAGATCCAATGGTCCTTGAAATGTCAGTGGCCAATAGAATCTTCAGCAGGAGAATCACAGCACAGATCCTTATGATTTTGGAGCAAAGGCCCATCATCCTCTGCAAATAGCTAATCTCCTTTTGAGAAACAGCTTTTGGCTTGCTACTGAGCTTCAGAAGAGACCAAACTTTTAACCAGGGGTCAGCAAGTTACCATGTGAAGTCAGCTTCCCACCAAGCCATGAGTTTGGATGTGCACAGCAGAACTCCATCATCAAAAGGAAGTGGGTTATACAGGATCAGGCTTGAGTAGGCCCTGAAAGCACAAGTCATTTACACAAGGAAGTGGCCCAAAGACCAAGGCCGCCACTCCTGCCAAATTATTTCTCTCAGCACACAGCCCCTTAAGAGACTGCCGACAATCAATGGATTGAAGAAGGAAACATGCAGGCCTAGTTTACAGATGTTTCTGCATGATATATAAGTACTGCCTGAAAGTGGACAGCTACAGAACTACAACCCTCTCTGGGACATCCCTGAAGGAAAGTTGTGAATGAAAATCCTCCCAGTAGGCAGGATTTTGAGCAGTGCACCTGGTGGTTTATTTTTCTTGGAGGACAAATGCTTAGAGGATATGCATTTATATATCAATTAATGGATTGGCTGGATGGTCAGGAACTTCGAAGGGAAATGATTGGAAAATTGGTGACAAGGAGGTCTAGTAGAGAGGTATATGGAAAGACATTTATGAATAAGCAAAAAACATGAAGGCATTTGTATCCCAAACACAACAATGATTTCGTTGAACTGGAAGCTTACACTGCCACCCACCACTTTGGGCTCTTCATGCCTCTGAATTAAAGTCAAAGAAGGTGTTCCTCTACTGGCTTGGGGATTTTTTTTGTTTGTTTTTTCACTTTTACAACCCAATAATTTATTGATTTTTAGAAATTGTTGGTGTGAACATTTTTATTTCTTCATGCATGTCTTTATTTTATTACTTTTGTACCTATACACTGGATAAAGGGAATGTCAGTCACAAGGATTTACAGTCACACAGTCACACAATAGAAGCTATTTAGTTCTACAATCATTATCAAAGTGAAGGCTACTAGATTACATTTCCACAATTTCAGGTGTTTCCTTCTGGCTATTCTAATACACTAGAAGCTAAAGAGAAGTAGCTGTATAATGAGACTCTAGTCATAATCATTTGCTAAATCCTAATTTCTTGGTTACACCTCCTCCCTCTCTTTTGATCATTGTGTCAAACTTCAGGGATCTGGGCAATGGACGTTTTAACTTCTTCATGCTAGAAAGGGGTGTAGACCTTATAGGGTGATGGAATGACACTGGTTGATGTTCTTGGAATGACTGATGCCTCCGGGATTCAGGGCTTACCTGGTCTGGGATCAATCTGGAGGCTTTTAGTTTCTGAAGAAATAACTTACCAAGAAAAACTTTTATAGAGGCTTATATTAGGGTTTTCAGGAATACTGTTGATTGGGAGTGGCATACTGTGGCCATTTGCAATATCTGGCTGAAGTTTGCCTATGAGTGACCTCCAGAATGTCCTCTCAACTCTATTTGAAATCCTTAGCCACTGAAACTTTATTTCATCATTTCCTATTGCACTTTTGGTCAAGAAGACATTCTCAATCCCATGATGACAGGGCCATATTCATCCCCAGGAATCATATCCCTTGTTGCCAGGAAAACTTATGTCCAACAGAGGGGAGAGGGTGGAGAGTTTATCTGCAGAGTTAGCTTAGAGAGAAAGGCCACATCTGAGCAGTAAGAGAGGTTCTCTGAGGGTGAATCTTAGGGACAATTATAGGTAGGCTTAGTTTCCTGGCTGGAGTGATTTACCTTGATTTCCAAGAGGAAACAAGACTGCTGCTACACAATGGAGGTAAGAAAGAGTATACTTGGAATATAGGATATCTTAGTACTGCCATTCTCTGTGATTAACATCAGTGAGAAAGTACAACAACCCAATCCAGACAGAATTATTAATGTCCCAGACCCTTCAGGAACAAAGTTTGTGTCAGTCCACCAGGCAAATAACCAAGACCAGCAGAGGTGCTTGCTGAGGGTAAAGAGAATGTGTAATGGGAAGCAGAAGAAAGTAGTTACAAATACCAGCTATGGCCACATGAACAGTTGCAGAAATGAGGGCTGTAATTGTTATGAATATTTCTTCCTTAATTTGTTATGAATATGTTTGTTTGTGTGTGTTCATATTTGGAAAATGTCCAAATCAAGGCATCATTGAGGCAATGGTCTCTTCTTGTTGACTGGCTGCCAGTTATCCTTGGCTCTCCTGTCACATGCAAGGCACAAAGGGGGCATTTGATGCTCTCTCCCTTCCCTTCAAGGTTTCATTGATTTTAGCTTCTTGCTTCTATGGCTTTCTCTCTCTCTCTCTGTCTGAATTTCATTCTCTTTTAAAGGACTCCATGTATAGGATTAAGGCCCATCCAGATTGAAGTGGGTCACGTCTTAACTGAAGTAGCCTCATGAAAAAGTCCTATTTATAATGGGTTTGCATCCATAAGAATGGACTAAATTTCAGAACATGGTTCTCTGGGGTACATGCAGCTACAAATTACCACATTGTCTTGTTCCCTTATCACATAAGTTGCTTTAACTTCTTGTCCTAGTACTTACACTAAAAGATACCAAAGATAAGAGTGAATATTACCCAAGGACTTGCATTCTATTCTGGGAAAAGTGTTATTGCATTTTCATTTGTATGCAGGACTTTTTGTAGGCAAAAATATGTCAATGTTATTGTATTTATTTGGAGATTAGGTATTTTTTAAAGAGATGTGTATGGTTGCCAAGTTGACAAGTGGACTGTGATGATGAAGTTCATGAGTTAATTTGGCTAGGTTATGGTGTCTAGTTGTTTGGTCAAGCAAGCACTGACCTGATTTTTATTGTGAGATATTTCTTACATATATTCAAATCTATAATCAGTTTTGTTTTTGTTTTTTGTTTTTTTTTTTGCATTTACAATCAACAAAGGTGATAGTCCTCAGTAATGTGAGAATTCTCCTCATCCAATCAGTTGGACATCTGAAAAGCCAGAAGTGATGACTTCAGCCAGCCAACATCTTCTGGGAAATTCAACATTAATTTCATCAGAGTTTCTAGATTGTGGCATGCCCTATGGAATTTGGACTTTTGGACTTGCCAATCCCCATGGTTGCTTAAGCTGTATCTTATCATCAATCCATCCATCTTTTTATACTCTGTTGTGTTTATCTGAAGAACACTGACTAATACAGTTGTTGATTATTAACTGGGTGATAGTACTTATGATGACAAATGAGACCTTACATGCACTCATTTAAACCCAAAGTTATCTGCCTATTGCTTCTTCCACTTGCAATCTTCATGCTCTGACTAGTCATATAATCTGTTTACTTTGACATGTAAGAGTTATATTTTCACTTCTTGATTGATTTTTACATCAATATAAGCATGAGCAATTACAAACGGAAGAGCAATTTGAAAGGAAGCAGCACATTTAACCAGGATGCCAATGAAATGGGCTTCAGTTCTTGTGCTGATACTTCTGAGTTGTTCCTTTACCTCTGGGAGTTGTGGAAAGGTGCTGGTGTGGCCAACAGAATTCAGCCATTGGATCAATATGAAGACAATACTGGATGAACTTGTTCAGAGGGGACATGAGGTCACTGTTCTGGCATCTTCAGCTTCCATTCTTGTTGATCCCAATGAATCTTCTGCTATTAAATTTGAGGTTTATCCTACGCGTCTTATTAAAGATGCTTTTGAAAGGCTTTTCATGCAATCGGTGAAGAAATTGACATATTATCCAAGAGATACATTTTGGACATATTATTCACTAATGCAAGAAACTGCTTGGGAATATTCTGCTAGTATTAAAAAGTTGTGTGAAGATGTAGTTTCAAATAAGCAACTTATGAGAAAACTACAAGAATCAAAGTTTGATATTGTTCTTGCAGATGCCATTGGTCCCTGTGGTGAGCTGCTGGCTGAGCTTCTTAAAATACCATTTGTGTATAGTATCCGGAACACTGCTGGCTATAACTTTGAAAGATATAGTGGAGGACTTCTATGCCCTCCTTCCTATGTTCCTGTTATTTTTTCAGAATTAAGTGATAAAATGACATTTATGGAGAGGGTAAAAAATATGTTATATATGCTTTATTTTGACTTTTGGTTCCAAACATTTAATGTGAAGACTTGGAATCAGTTTTACAGTGAAGTACTAGGTGAGTCATATTTTTGATTGGTAGCATGAAGTACTAACTTTCCTTGTGCCTTTGAAGAGGAGCTTGTAAAGATATAAAATCAGATTAACTGATTTTTTGTTAAGTACAATGATGAAATTAAAATATAAATTGATCTATCAAACTGATATTATGGAAAGGCTTATACTGTATGGTCACTTAGAACCATGTGCCCAAATACAAGGACAGGAAGTTCCAGGGAGCCATAATCTGTCAAATTAAGGCACTTAAGATTTCTTTAAACTGTTGCATATAATTTTACTATACCACATTTTTCATTCATGGGTTTTATTTGTTTCCATAGCAGGACTTCTGTGGCAATGTACAATTGATGGGATCCAAAGGTAGTTTAAATATAAAATGTTGAAATATTTTATAGAATAATTCATCAGTGAGTTAAGACTATTTACTTTTTTAAAAATATTTTTCTTTTGTATTGGGTGAGGGGAGAGTGATGGGGCAAGGTGTTAGCAGCTAAAGGAGGTTCAATATAATGTTGTTTCATGTTTTAAAAAGTCATTAGAATCTTCACTAAATGTTTTGATGAACATAGGCATGTAGACTGAGGAGTCACACACATATTTCTAGCATAACTATCTATGTAGTACAGGAAAATTGTTTCCCCTGGTGTAGCTCAGTTTTCTTATTTAGAAATCAAAATCTCCTGCTATATGACCTGAAGGATTCCTTCTCAGTGAGGGATAGGGCAGTTCTATCTCAGACTCAGAAACCTATAATTTGTGTCTAAAATATCTTATTGATCTGTTAGCTTAACAGCACCAATTAAAATAAATCCGTATAATTAGTACTTAGTGAAACTTGATGTTATTAATGATTTCACTTTCTTTCCCTAAATGCTTCAAACCATACGTTTTAGTGATCTAAAGTCTTACTGTAGGATTAGCATACAAGTTATCACTATGTATTTTTGGAAAACTATGTGTTTCCATCAAAAAATAAAGAGCCAAAATATAAAAGTGAGCCCATATCTCTATTTCCATAGATTCTGAAAATCCCCAGCTGCTATTTCCATATATTTTTAATTAATAAACTAATGTTATTAAGCTCCTAACATGTACCAAAGGCAGTAGTTGATATAAGGAATTCAGTCATACTCTCCAGAAACTCATAGTTTAGTTGAAGAATCTGTGACCATTGACCATCTTACTAAATGGTGGAAACTAGTCCAAGTACTCCTTGGAAAGGTGTTACAAAGGGTCTGATTGGATTAATTGATTGTGGAGGTCAAAATTCAGTTGTTTACCTTTGCATCTGTTAATTTTGCAGCTTTGGAGAGAAAACAAATGCATGTTAAATTCTGTGGTGGCTAAGGCTTCATAATTGTTTATGGTTGTGAATGTATATATAAATTGTGGTTTTATCAAAGCAAAGGTACTTTTAAACATCTTTGGTTATATTGTTCAAACTTCTTTCAAAAAATTACCTGGTAAATTCAGATGACAATTTTATCAAGTTTTCTCCATTTTTTTCCCACTCTTTTCCTTTCAGGAAGACCCACCACATTATATGAGATGATGGGAAAAGCTGAAATGTGGTTCATTCGAACCTACTGGGATGTTGAATTTCCTCGCCCACTCTTACCACATTTTGAGTTTGTTGGAGGACTCCACTGCAAACCTGCCAAACCCCTGCCTAAGGTAAATCTACTATGGTTTATTCTCTTTGATTTGTTTTGGATTTCCAGTTGGAATGATTCTGCATTCTTCATTCAGAGTGCTTTACTAAGAGAGAGATATTTGAAGTGGGGTAAAGTGACCTGTAAATTAGAAATGCATCACTTTCTAACCACAATATCAAGTATTTAAATTTCATTATTGCTATAGAATTAGGTGAGATTCCCGAGAGACTGAAAATAGGGGAGTTATCCAACACATAGGAAAGAATCAGTCTTTGTATTAGGGTTCTCTAGGGAAACAGAATCAACAAGAGATATTTATGAATATAAGCTATTATAAAAGTGTCTCATGCAAATGTGGGAATGCATGATTCCAAATTCTATTGGACAGGATGCACAAGTCCAAATTCCATATGGCAGGCAGTGAACTGGCAACTCCAATGAAAGTGTTTGATGAACACCTCAGGAAACACTTCACTGGCTAGCCAAAGAAGTGAAGGTTCTCTCTCTCTCTGTCTCTCCCTCTCTCCCCCTTAAAATCTTCACCAGGTTGGATTAAATCCAGCTGACTGAATTCTCTCTTTGAGGAAGACACAGCCTTTGTTGATGTAATCACTCACAGGTGCAGTCAATTGACTGATGATTTAATAAATCATTCTTCTGGTTATTCTTCTGCAGTAATTGTTAGGCTAGTGCTTGCTTGACTAGACACCATCACCTGGCCAAGTTGACACATAAACCTAACCATTACAGTCCACCCCTTGACAACTTGGTGGTTATACACCTTACCTTAAATCATACTTCATCACTAAGTTGAGAACAATAACAAGCATATATTTCACCTAACAATACCCAGTTGCCCATGTAAAACCAGAAATTAACTAAATCTCTCCAGGATAGGGTGCAAATCCTTGGGTGACATTGACTCTTTATTTATTTATTTATTTATTTATTTATTATTAATGCAATTTTATTGAGATAGATATATCCACATACCATACAATCATCCAAAGTGTACGTTCAGTTGTTCACAGTATCATCATATAGTTGTGCATCATCATCACAATAAATATTTGAACATTTTCATTACTCCAAAAAAATAAAAATAAGAATAAAAAGGAAAGTAAAAAGAACACCCAAAACATCTCATTCCCCATCCCCTCTTCTATGGTTTTTTTTTTTTTTAATTCAGTCTTATTGAAATACTTTCACACAGCATACAATCATCCATGGTATACAATCCACTGTCCACAGTATGATAACATAGTTATGTGTTCATCACCACAATCTATCTCTGAACATTTTCCTTACATCAGAAAGAACCAGAACAAGAATAAAAAATAAAAGTGAAAAAAGAACACCCAAATCATCCCCCCATCCCACCCCATTTGTCCTTTAGTTTTTATCCCCATTCCTCCACTAATCCATACACTAGATAAAGGGGGTGTGGTCCACAAGGTGTTCACAATCACACTGTCACCCCTTGTAATCTACATTATTATATAATTGTCTTCAGGAGTCCAGACTGCTGGGTTGGAGTTTGGTAGTTTCAGGTATTTACTTCTAGGTATTCCAATATATTAAAACCTAAGAGGTATTATCTACACAGTGCAAAAGAATGTCCACCAGAGTGACCTCTAGACTCCATTTGAAATCTCTCAGCCACTGAAACTATTTTGTCTCATTTTGCATCTCCCTTTTGGTCACGAAGATACTCTCAGTCCCACGATGCTGGGTCCACATTCATCCCTGGGAGCCATATGCTGCATTAGCTGGGAGATTTACAATCCTGGGAGTCAGGTTCCATGTATGGGGGAGGGCAGCGAGTTCACCTGTCGAGATGGCTCAGGTAGAGAGAGAAAGGGCCACATCTGAGCAACAAAGAGGTACTCAGGGGGAGACTCTTAGGCACAACTACATGCAAGTTTAGATTCTCCTTTGCCGTAACGAGCTTCATAAGGGCAAGTCCCATGATCGAGGGCTCAGCACATAAAACCGCGAGTCCCAAAGTTTGTGACAACATCAATGCCAGTGCAGGTGAGGATGTCCAACACATCCGCACCTTCCCCCAGATCCTTGGGGCTGGGGAGGGGGAGGCTGCGAATATATTTTTTATTATCTGCCCAAATTACTCTGGGATGTGACATTGACTCTTAAAATTGATTTCTTTTAGATTAAATACTGTGAAATGAACAATACAGTTTATATCATACGATAAAGGGATAAGATAGAGGAGAAAACAAAAATATTTGCTCTCTGGGCAAATACAAACATACTCATAACAAAACAAGGAGGAAAATTTCATGCCATCGTAGTCCTTGTTCCTGTAACTGGTCATATGGTCATAGTTCATATTTATCACTACCTTCCTCCACTACCCATTCCATGTTCCCTTTACCCTCAGCAAGCAATTCAGCTGGCTGTGTTTCTTTGCCCAGTCAGGTGACCCAAACTTTCATTCCTGAAGTTTCTTGGGCATTGGTGGTCCTGCCTGGATTGAGTTTTTGCAGTTTTCCATCGACTTTAATCACAGGGCATGGTAGTACTAAGAGACACCCTGGGGATCTCCTGTATTCTAGGAAAGCTCTTCTTTACCTCCATTGTGTAGTTGCAGTGCCACTTCCCCTTGATAGTCAGGATCAATCACCTCAGCCAGTATAGTAATTCCCTTCCTTGTCTGTTGATTCAGAGGCATGTGAAGCCCAAAGTGGCCAAGTGGCAGTCTGAACTTCCAGTTCAATGGAATTATTGTGTCTCCTGGTGGAAGCACTCCTCCTTTTGGAACTGAGACTTGAAGACCAGCAGAGCTTAAGGTTGCAGGGACAGGAAGCAAAAATTTTCATAGTGAATCACTAGGAGAAATAGTGAGTGATGCCATTCCTATTTCCACCCCATGATTCCTGGACCCATGAATCCTGGCTATGGGAAAAACAGCTCCATAGAATGGATGCTGATTGAGAGCATACACAGCTTCCTGGAGTACACTGCCCTATCCCTGCAGGTTATTGCCATCTAGTTGGAACCATAATTGAGTCTTCAACAGGCCACTCCACCATTCTATCAACCCAGCTGCCTCTGGATGATGGGGAACATGGTATGAACAGGGAATTCTGTGCACATGTGCCCATTCTCTCACTTCATTCACTGTGAAGTGGGTTCCTTGTTGAGAAGCAATGTTGTGTGGAATACCAAGAGTGTGGATAAGGCATTCTGTAAGTCCATGGATGGTAGTTTTGCTAGAAGCATTGTGTGCAGGAATGGCAAACCCATATCTGAATATTGTGTCTATTTCAATGAGAACAAATTGCTGCCCTTTTCATGATGGAAGTGGTCCAATATAATCAACCTGCCACCAGGTTGATCACCTCAGGGAATTGAGCCATACTCAGGACTGAGTGTGGTTCTCTGCTGTTGGCAGATTGGGCACTCAGGAGTGGCTATGGCCAGGTCAGCCTTGGTGAGAGGAAGTCTACTTTGCTGAGCCCATGCATAACCATTCTGCCATGACCACTTTGTTCATGCAATGACAGGAGTGGCTGGGGAAAGAGTCTGAATATTATACACTGAAAGGGGCATCTTATCCACTAGATTATTAAAATCTTCCTCTGCAGAAGTCACCTCTGGTGAACATTCAGATGGCAAAAAAATACCTTCATGTTTTTTTCTCAGAGAGTTCTACACACATAAATTTTCCCCAGACTTCTTTGTCACCGATTTTCCAACCATGTTATTTCCAACTCCCTGACCATCCAACCAAACCATTAGCAAAAGCCCATGAATCAGTATACAAACACCCCTCTGGCCAGTTCTCCTCCAGGCAAAATGAACAACCAGGTGCACTGTTCAAAGTTCTGTCCACTGGGAGGATTTCCCCTCACAAGTGTCCTTTAGGGACATCCCAGAAGAGGACTGCAGTGCTACAGCAGTCCGCTTTCTGTTTGTGCCTGCATGATATGCAGAACCATCTGCAAACCAGGCCCAAGTTTCCTATTCCTCAGACAACTGATTGTAAGGAACTCCCCAAGATGCCATGCCTGTGGGCTGGGAAAGAGTAGGTAATGTGGAAGGATTGAGGGCTGTGGGCATTTGGACCGCTTCCTCATGTAACTTACTTGTGCCTTCAGGACCCACTCAAGCTCTATCTCATGCATACTATTTCCATTTCATGATGCAGTGCTGCTGTGCACACCCAACTTTATGGCTTGGTGGGTAGTACAGCACCCAGCTCATGATAGGTAACTCAGGTCTCATGGTAACTTGGTGGCCCAAGGTTAAGCATTCTGTCTCTAGTAAGGCCCAATAGTAGGCCAAAAGTTGTTTCTTAAATGGAGAATAGTTATCTGCCAAGTGTGGTAAGGCTTTACTCTAAAATCCTAAGGTTCTTCATGGTGATTCTCCTATAGGAGCCTGCCAAAGACTCCAAACAGCATCTCTATTTGCCACTGATACTTGGAGTACCGTTGGATCAGCTGAATCATATGGTCTAAGTGGCAGAGCAGCTTGCACAACAGGCTGAACCTGTTAAAGAGCCTCATCTTGTTCCTGTCACCACTCAAAACTAGAAGCTTTTCTGATCACTCAGTAAATGGGCTGGAGTGGCACACCCAAATGAGGAATAGGTTGTCTCCAAAATCCTAAGAGGCTGATTAGGCATTGTGCCTCTTTTTTGGTTATAGGAGGGGCCAGATGCAACAGCTTATCCTTCACATTAGCAGGGATATCAACATGCCCCACACCACTGGACACCTAGAAATTTCACTTAGATGGAAGGCCCCTATATTATTGTTGGATTCATCTCCCAATGTCTAACATGCAAATACCTTACCAAAAAATCAAGAGTAGTTGCTACTTCTTGCTGCCTAGGTCCAATGAACATGATTATCATCAATATAATTTTTCACTGTGATGTTTTGTGGGAGGCAGAAATGATCAAGATCTCTATGGACAATATTATGACATAGGGCTGGAGAGTTGATATACCCCTGAGTTAGGACAGTGAACATATACTACTGTCCTTCCCAGCTGAATGCAAATTATTTCTGGTGGTCCTTGGTAACAGCTTATGAGAAAAAAGCATTTGCCAGATCAGCAGATGCATACCAGGTACCAGGGGATGTTTGGATTTGCTGAAGCAATGATAACACATCTGAAACAGCAGCTGCAATTGGAGTCACCAAATGGCTAATCTTATGATAATCCACTGTCACCCTCAAAGAACCATCTTTTTTTCTGCACAGACTGCATATGACAGTTGAATGGGGATGCATACTTCAAGACCTTAAGTGTGGCATTAATCTCTGAAATCCCTCCATGAATCTGGTATTGTGTCTGGTTTACTATTTTGCTAGTCAGGGGCAGTTCTACTGGCTTCCACTTGGCCTTTCCTACCATTATAGCCCTCACTCCACAAGTCAGGGAACTAATGTGGGGATTCTGCCAGTTGCTGAGTATATCTATTCCAATTATGCATCCCAGAACTGGGGAAATAAACAGAGAATAGGTCCAGTGACCCATTGGATCCACTGTGAGATGGACTTGAGCTAAAACTCCATTGGTAACCTGACCTCCATAAGCCACAACTCTGAATGGTGGACCAGAGGATTGTTTGGGGTCTCCTGGAATTAATGTCACATTTGAGCCAGTGTCTAATAATCTGCCAAATACCTGATCATTTCCTTTTCCCCAGTGCACAGTTACCTTGGTAAAAGTTGTAGATCCCCCTGGGGAAGGCTGGGAGGAAAATTAACAGTATAAACTTTGGCAGTGTAATAGGGTCCTTCTCCAATGTTACACAACCTTCCCCTCATTCAAGGGGCTCTGAGTCTGTAAACTGTCTCAAGTCTGGGAATTGATTAAGGGGCTGTGACTCTCTTTTTTTATAATTCAAGGTAGACTTTTGTACACTTGACCTAGAATTCTTCTGCTTATACAGATCAAACAAGCATTTAGTAGACTGTCCACCCATTTTGCTTCTAGGTACTCCATGATCTACTAGCCAATGCCATAATTTTCTTTGAATCAGATTATCTTGACTGCTGCTTTGAGCCTGTTTTCCATTATGATAGACACTCTCACCTTGTCTTTGGTGATTAACTGTTGCCCCAGGGCTTCTGCCAATTCAGTATCCAATTATCCCCATTTGTTTAAGAATTCCAGCTCAGTGACAGCAGTTCTAACAGTAATACCTGACTTATGTAGAAGGGTGACTACAGAGCTCTTCAGGGGTGATGGAGGAGTTTCACAAATTTATTCCTCACAGTCTGGGTAAAAGGTGTATCCTCTGGACATTTCAGGGGTATGTGAGCAGATCTTCCATGATAAATACATTCTAACATTCCAAACTCTCTAAGTCATTGAATACCCTCCTCTACATTATACCAGGGTAGTTCTGGCAATTTGACTACAGATAATGTTGGCCACCTTTTGATCCACGTGGCAGGCAACTACCCAAATAAACCTTTAACACCATTTCTAAGCACTCAAGCTACAACACTGAATGCAGAATCTCTGCTTAGCGGGCCCGTATCAATACATTCAGGCTGATCCAACTTTATATTCCTTCTATTATTATCTCATAGCCTTAGTATCCATTCCACACATATTCTGATTTCTGTCTATAAAAGCAGGAAAACTCATTCAGTTCTTTTGAAGCATTGTGTACATCCTCATGGGTCGCACCTTTTACCTCACCCTTCAGGGCCTTTTGGGACTTTAGTCTAGTTATAGCTCTTGAAGAAAGACTAATGCTGGGGGTGGGTCATGAAAATAATTAGAAATATCCCACTAAACCATTTACCTCAACACATTCCATTGCAGTTTCATTTCTTGAAAAAATGATTAATCTCTCCAGACAGAGGAATGAGGGCTGCTTCCTCAGGGGAAGTGATTATAGGTTTAGCAGGCACCGAAGGGCTAATCTCTTTTGGTGGAGATTGGGTGACAGGCTCCTCATGGCACATTGGAGGTGGCAAGCTGTTTCCTCAAAGCAGGCTGGAGATTAGGTAGCTGTATCCTCAGGGCAGACTGGAGGTGGGGAAGCTGTTTCCTCAGTGCAGACCATTACATGTACATCTAGCAAAGACTCAGCAGAATCAAGGGTTCCAATGCCCTCACTGCCATTATTATCAAACCATATGTCCCTATACCAAGTTTCAGGATCCCATTCTTTTCCAATCAATGCCTTTACCTTTACAGCAGACACCCTGTGAGGTTGTGATTTTAGTTTACCTTGTAAATATGTTACTGACACAATGAGATGCTGGGTCTGGTTTTCAGAAATCTCAAGTCTGTGACAATAGGATTTCCTTTCTGGGCACACATAAAAGCCTTTACATTTCTCATACAGCACTTAAGTTTCAAACATGAAGCCTTTAACTCATCCTTGTGTCTTATAACTTCATTCAGCGTATGTAAGAGCAACCAGCCAACATCATTATACCTCTTAACCCTTCAAAACTCTGTTAAGGTGTCAAAAACACTGTCACCCAGAGCCTTGCTTCATACAAGAGTATAATTAAAAGAATAAAATGGTGATATTTTGCATATCTCCATTGCCAGCTCAGGCCATGGACTGTTAGTGCAATCTTGATTATTGGAAATGTAGTCAATAGTGACTTTGACTCTAATCAGAGTAGAAAACCAACTGTAATAGCCCATTTTAAGATCCTGTTTCACAAGAACCACCCCACTTCTTGTACCAAGTTGCATTAGTTAAGGTTCTCTCGGGAAACAGAATCAACAAGAGATATCTGTAAATATAAGGTTTTTTAAAAGTGCCTCATGTAACTGTAGGGGTGCATGTGTCCAAATACCATAGGGCAGGCAGCAAACTGGAAACTCCAGTGAAGGTGTTCAGTGAACACCTCAGGAAATGCTTTGCTGACTAGCTGAAGAAGAAGTGACGGTCCTCTCTCTCTCTCCCTTAAATGTCTTCAAATGATTGGATTAAATCAAGATGACTGAATTCTCTCATCGAGGAAGACATGCCCTGTGTTGGTGTAATCAGTTACAGGGGCAGTCACTTGACTGATGATTTAATAAACCATTCTTCTGGTTTATTAAGTAGCCACAAATATCCTTGCAGTAATGGTTAGGCCAGAGTTTGCTTGACCAGATACCTGGACACCATCACCTGGCGAAGTTGACACATGAAACTAAACATTACACTCATTCATTCAAAGAATGTGAGAAGAGCAGTTTCCATATTCCAGGTGAGCTAAGTGCTGGATATGCAGAGAGACAAAGTAGAGATAATTCTGTCAGCACATATCATATACTTCTACTTGAAAAGATAGACAATAAGCAAGTAACAAAAATGAAGAGTGAGATACGTTATAATAAGGAAATAACACTTTACTAAGGAAAAAGTTCATTAGGGACCACAAAAAGTAACCCAGAGTCATTGATAATTAAGGTGACTCCTGCAGCATGTGTAAGAATAAGCAGAAGAGGTGGGGCAAAGAAGGAGACACAAAAGAAAAACAGCAAGAACTGTAATGACAGATCTCAAGAACTCCAAGGTTAAGCTAGTAGAAAGAGGATGAGTAAAGGGGCACCTGACTCTAGAGAGGTAAGTTGGAGCCAGATAATATTAAGGAGATAAAACATCTATTAAAGGCATCAGGGAACCCATGAAAAGAGTTAAACAAGGGAGCACTGTTATTAGCTTTCTTTTTGTGAGTACCCCTCAACTGAATGGTAGAGAAGCAAGACTTGAAATGGAGATCAGATAGGAGGTTGGTACAGGAGTTTAGACAACAGATAATGGGAGATTAGAGTAGGAAGTTCACAAAAGGAAGACCAAATCTACTTCTAAAATAGTACCAACTTCATGTTGTTGTTGCATGGGAAAAAATAGTAAATACATGTAAAGTATTTAAAATGTCTCTGGCATATAGTAGTGACCCAAAAGCAATCTTAACTGTTGTCATAACTATTTTCATTGTTGTTATTTTTTGTTACATTAATAATACTATCATTATCTAATATGTACAAGGCACTTTAGATATAATTCCTCATTTAATAACTGGATATCCAACTGATAAAGAGAGTTCTATTCTCTGCTCCTAGAAACCCGGTGTCCTCTGCAGTTGTTTAAAAGTAGATGTGTTGCTGAGTGAAATAAGTAATGCACATAAGGGCAAATATTGTATGACTTCATTTATATGAAATCTCTAGAAATTGCAAATTCATAGAGACACAGAGTAGATTGGAGGTTACCACAATCCAGGGGAGGAGAGAATGAAGAATGGTTGCTTGGTGGATATAGAGGGTTAGAAATTTTAGAAAGTTTAAAATAAAATGGCAAAAATAATGTAGATGTATAAATTGTGGCAACCAGATGAGCAAATTGAAATGTTAAAATTTTAGTTGACTAGTATTCTAGGTTAGATGAAAGACCATCCCTCAACAGTATAAATGTGTCCCCAACAATATTGGCAGCCAAATCCAGAATTTACTCTTTTACCCCAGCATTTAAACAATTCCTCCTTTAGGATCCCAGAGTTACACATTTTAGAGCATAAAAAAGACCTTGTAGTCTATCGGAGCAGGGTTTTTCTGCCATACACCAAGTGTATATGTAAACCTCAGTAAATTTCCTTTGGGAAACATGGATCTTTTCTACATTATAGCTGTCTGACAGAATAAACACCAAGAAAATAAACCCTATGTATGCAATAAAGACCATAAATTCTGTGTATTTATAAATAAATACCAAATAATTTCTACCATTTATGTTGTTTCTAAGCTCCTAGAACAAGTACCATACAACGGATTTGAATTAAAAGGAATTTATTGGCTCATGGTTTCAGGAAGAAGAAGGCTTGCTTCCTTGTGGGGTTGGCATCTTTTGGCGGACCAGCAATTTTGGGGTTAATGGCTTTTGTGTCACACAGCAATGCACATGGTAGCACCTTCTTTCTCTTCCTGGTTCTATTGACTTTCAGCTTCTGGCTGTTCCTCATGGCTTCCTTTTCTGTGGCCTTCTCTATAAAGCTTCCAGCAACAGGATTAACACCCATCCTGATTCAATTTAGCCATACCTTAACTGATTCACTTCATCAAAAGGTCCTATTTACAATGGGTTCACACCCATCAGTAAGGAAAAAGATCGAGAGCATGTTTTTCTGGGGTACACACCTCTAAGTCAACACAATTTGTATCTGAAACTGTCCTTACTTTGGCACTGCAAAAGAATTCTGTCAGCACATAGGATACTATTCTTTATGAATGAAATCAAGACTCTAATATATTCTAAGGTATTATCACACCTTTAAGACAAATAAAAGCAACCATTCTTTACTGCATTATTATATGTTGCTCTTTTGTTATGGATCACATTCTTTCTTCACAGGAAATGGAAGAGTTTGTCCAGAGCTCTGGAGAAAATGGCATTGTAGTGTTTACTCTTGGGTCAATGATCAGTAACATGACAGAAGAAGCAGCCAATGTGATTGCATCAGCCCTTGCCCAGATTCCACAAAAGGTTAGATAAAGGCTTACTGGTGAACAATCAGTGAATAAGTTTGTCAAAATGTATAATGTATCTGATTATGGAAATTTTCTGCAGGAAGATAAACTGTTATGGTAGTTTCAATTTATCCCAGAATACAGGTTGAAAATAAAAATATAGACTTTAGGGGCTAAAATAATACACAGAGCATTTTTTATTGGTAATTACTGTAGCTTGACATTATGTAGTCAGAAAGAAATATAAGAGGTGTAGTGTTTAGTTTGTGTATTGTAATGGTATCATGGCCAAGTACCCAGAAATCACTGAAGTCTGTCCTTTCATTTGCTCCTTTCCCTTGCAAGATTCCTTAAGACAGTGCACACACTGCAGGCATTATCAGAAAGGAATAAAATTTAAAATCATAATTGCACCAGCACATCTGAGCAACAAACAGGCACTCAGGAGTAGACAATTAGGGACAAATATAAGCAGGGTTACTTTTGAACTTAACTTTACATTTTTATATGATCTAGCCTTTTCCTAATCATCTATGTTAGTTTTTTGCTAAGACGCTGAAATCACTTTAACATGCACATATCAAATTCAAGTGAACCACTGGTAAATAATACTCCAATTCAAGAGGATTGTTTGAGAATTCCACAATCAGCATCGTATTGAGCATGGAAGTGATTTGGATATGGGAGGCAATGTCGGTCACTGTTGGCAATGCTTTGTGGTGCTACTACTCCTATTATCGTAATGGTCAGTTTGTTAATCGGATCAGCTAAACAAAATTTTATGTAATCACAATTTTGGACTTTTTCCCAATACCCAAACTGTTATTTATGAATTACCAATGGGCTTTTCTTTTCCACATTTAAATAACTTCCAGAGCAGCCTAGCAATAGTGATAATACTTTGGATTCATGTCAAATATTGCCACTTGAAATTTACTTGGAAGTAGTGCTTTATAATTTGTGATGCAAAAGAAATCATACTTACTTCCTCAGCATAATTTAACTTACTTCTCACAAATAGCTGATTGCATAGATTTGCTAACTTTGTATATCAAATGATGTAGAAAGCTAACAAAATTGTTTATGTAACGAGTGCCTATAAGTAAATTCCCTTGATATCACTCAAAATGAAAACAAAAAGACCCACCAGTTTAATACTAAATTTGGAAGATGATAGCTAATATAATAAAATAGATAAGACAAAATAAATGTGTAGATCATTAGGAATTCACTATTTTTTTTGCACTAGAATTATAATGACGGCCTAACAGTTTCTTAAATACTTGAATTTCTTACTGATAATATCATTTATCTTAGTTTCATAATTATGTACCAGATCAGATACAAAAATAAATAGATTGAGTGTGCATATTCCCATTTACTTCAGTGTTTTATTAGTTCCAATTTCTGAACATCTCTTGACCTCGTTTCTTTATCTGTCACATGGAAGGGGTTTGACAAGATGATTGCTTAATCTACTTAGAAGTAAAATTTGCTATAACTTTGTGGTTCTACTCATGGAATAAAGCATTTTCTTCATCTTAATAGGTTCTGTGGAGATTCAATGGCAAGAAACCAGATACCTTAGGACCCAATACTCGTCTCTTTAAGTGGATCCCCCAAAATGACCTCCTTGGTAAGAATGAATAACAAACACTGAAAAGATAAGTAACAGCCAATCAGATGATAATAGTTTAACAGAAAATGAATTTATCAGATATTCATTATTGCAAACCCTAAAAGTAAAACATAATTTCTTTATATTCATTTTCCAGTCTTAGCAGGGGGAAAGGAAGAAATATCGGATCTAAAATTTTATTATACACAGTCACATTCCTTAAAGTCAGAATCAAAGTATCATTATTTCAGGTGTAATTACTTCTTATTTGGAATTTTTTAATAACTTCTTAGATGATCTTGCTCTCCTTATTCATTCTTATCACACCTATCCTATCCCCTATGTAGTATTTCAAGTGCCAGTGGACATTAGCAGCCATTCTTTTAGAATCAGTGGCTCTCCATTTTCCATAGGAAAACATTCAAATTCATTATCATGAAGTGATAAAACATTTTATGATGAAGTGTTACCTTACCTCCTTCTGATTACAGCACCAACACCTCACACTTCCTGCTGTCTTGGACACCCTAAATGTCAGACTCAGTGACTACTCCATCTTTAAGAGGTTATGCTCTAACATGACCCCTTTTTGCACATGATGTTACATTTATCCTGAATGTTCTTCAACTTGTCCACCTTCCCTTCATCTTTCAAGTCTCAAGGCACACAACATTTCTTTCATGAAGCCTTCACTTACCTCTCTAACATGCTTAGTTACTTCTTGCTCTGGGATCTGAAAACAATTTAAAAACAGTTTCATGGGACAATAGTCTATTATCTAGAAAATACTGCCTCACGCACTGCCTTATATTGCCCACTTCCCATTTAATTTGTAAGATATAATTAATTTTGCTAAATTTTACCCAATCCTAGGTCACCCAAAAACCAAAGCTTTTATAACTCATGGTGGAACCAATGGCATGTACGAAGCTATCTACCATGGGATCCCTATGGTGGGCATTCCTTTGTTTTGGGATCAATTCCATAACATCGCTCACATGAAGTTCAAGGGGGCAGCAGTGAGTCTGGACTTTGTCACATTGACAAGCACAGATCTACTTAATGCTTTGAAGACAGTCATCAATGACCCAGTGTAAGTTGTCCCCAAAAAGGTTTACTTCCTGTTTTTAGGAGAAAGATTTGTCAGAGGTTTGAGGAAAGTGGAGATGTTTTGGAACACTCAGTAGGGAGAATGAAAAGAATCACTGAAGAAGGTAACATTCAGAACAAAGTTGAAGCAGGGAACCACAAATGTTATAACAATACTAATCTTCACAACCAATTGACTTTCAACATTGAGAATTCATCAAATGTTTTAAACAATTCTAAAGTAGGTCCTCTCCCCAGTAAATCAGCAAGATATAATCAACCTCAAATTCCCAGTACATTTAACAATTCCAAAAATTTCTATTTTAGTTTTTTTAATCCCATTAATGATAAATGGTAAACACCTTGGATCTAAAATTTATCCAATAAAACTTTTGAAAAAAGGGATACTACTTATAAATGCATGCAAATTCTTAGGTGTTTTGGTTGTGTTTTTTTCTGTCTCATATGGAGGAATTATAAAATAAAACAGTGATTGACTTGGAAGAAATATATTGGAATATTTCAGTTCAAAAGCCAAAATTCCTGAAAACAGAAATATTTGGTGCCCAATTAATCTGAAGTTATACATTGATTTAAGTTTTATTGTTACTATTATTATTATTATAGTATTATAATTCATCAGGTATTTTGCTTTGAAATAACTTTAGATGAAATAAAACATTTTATTTGAGAATATATTGATAATAATGTTTGAGAATATATTGATAAGAATAGTGTAGTAGACACTTATATTTTCAAAGAAGTGTTATATTTGTTTCAACCACAACTATTGCCCATCCTAAAGGGCACCACATAAATCAGTTCTATTTTTCATTATTATATAAAGGAATATACCTTTCATTTGATGGGTTCACTCATGTAAAAGTACATTTTTCCAGTATAGATGTTTTTCTGTTTTTTGATTTTTAAAAAACTTAAAGCTGTCAGTGAAAAATGAAGATAATTTCTACATTTGCTGATATTTATGGTATGCTAGGCATGATACTAGTTCTTTGCATGTATTAAGACACTTCTTCATTACAGTCTTTCTATATTGTATTACAAAAATGTTTCTGGACTGGTGCCACCCTCTCAATAACTCAACCCTCCCACTGTGATTTTAAAAAGCAGGGAGACAAGTCATGTCCATAGCTGTTGATACAATGCTATGCTGTTACAACACTTTGGGATTCAAAGTTCATAAGTGATGTAGCTGTATGGCTTCTTTCTCATCTATTAGTCCATAATCATTTTCAACAGTAGAAACAAATGAACTGCAATGCCTCAAAGTAAAATGTTTAGCAATCTTCAGATTGTAAATAGTAATACTAAGAAGGACAACTAAACTAATAGTAGCAAACATTTACTGAGTAAACTACATGATAGGAACAATTCTAAGAATTCTAAGAATTAATCCATTATGCCTCACAATAATCATATAAGAAAGATACTGTTCCTATCAATTCCTTTTATCAATGAGAAAAGTGAGGCATAGAGAAAATGAAAAAGCAGATAGCAAATACCAGAGTTAAGAGTCAAACCCAGGCAACCCACTTTCACTGTTCTAACCACTAAATCACTGACCCAAGGTCAATTCCAATTTTGGGCAATACCAACCCTTGACCAGCTCTGTATAAACATGTCCCTGGACCTCATCAGGGATCTGCCTCCTCTCTCCGGCTTATACTATCCTGCACTGTGTCACCAAGTCCATTAGTAACTCTCCTGGATAATTCAAGTTCTGAATTCTCAAGTGATTTCTTTCTTCTTTTTTCCCTTTTGGTATTTAGCTCATTCTATTCCTCCCCGATATTCTCTCTTTCTATACTTCTTGAAATCCTATGCAATCAAAAAATTTGAACCCACAATCTGTGATCTGTATAATCATCTTTGAAGAAAACAATATATTTTCTTATGTAGCCCTCATTTTTACCCTCTGCATGAATATTTCACTTGTTTACATTTTCTAGTTCTTTCTCTAATTTCAGATCTGTTTCATTTTCCTTCAGCTATAAGGAGAATGCCATGAAGTTATCAAGAATCCACCATGACCAGCCCATGAAGCCCCTGGACCGAGTGGTCTTCTGGATTGAGTTTATTATGCACCACAAAGGAGCCAAGCACCTCAGGCCAGCTGCCCTTGACTTGACCTGGGCACAATACTACTCTCTGGATGTAACTGGATTCCTGCTGGCCTGTGTGGCAACTGTCACTTTCCTTATCATAAAGTGTTGCTTGTTTGGCTACCGAAAATTTGTGAAGACAGGGAAGAGGGAAAAGAAGGAGTAGAGTTCCTTGAGACCTAAGGCTATTAGGCATGGTAGGTAGGCTCACTCTCTTTAATTCAACCACTATGGCTCAAGTTGTGAGTTATTCTACTTTCACAGGGGAATAAATATGAGTGTTGTTGTTGTTGTTTTTTGATAAATTATTCCTCAATATTCATCAATTTTATTCATCAAACTTAAGAGGCAATTGTTGCTGGGGTCGTAAAGACAGATTATATTCAAGGTTTGATTCATGTTTTGTAAATCCTCAAAAGATTCTACTTTGGTGCTGATTTATGTATAATTTCATAACTTTTAAACAAAATGAGACTCATTGGAGTCTCAGACTACTGATTTGAGAAATCAAAAAGCCTAAAGATTTTACTGTGCATTTTCAAAAATTTCTTCTATATAAGTCAGATGCACTCAAATAGAATGCAGTTGTTCCTCAAGAAGCATAAAACATTTCTTCATGGAAATTTTCTTTATTTCTCATATTTTGATTGGTCCTAACTGACCTTCTATGTAGAATTACAAAACCTGAATTAAGTCTTTGGTTAAAAGAATGGAAGATATTCTCTACACAAGAGTTTAAATATGCTGGAGTTACTGTCCTTGCTTTCTTGAACAACACTTCCTAATTGGATAGTATCACAAAACTCTTAAAATCAAACAATCACAATTACTGAATAGAAGGGTAATACCTGGGAAGGGATGTGTCTTCCTGCCATTGCCACCTTCCAGGGTTATTCCAGTCACCTCTATTGATGAAACTTTCCTATTCAGCTAGTTAGTAAAGGAGAAATGTTTACAATGTCCAGATTCAATACCACAAAGCTAAATTTGGAGGTGAGAGGCATTAAATTGCAAACTGACGCAGCAGACGACAGTGTGCCAAAATTTCTCATTTGCTGGAATCCCAAAGTGTTTGTACCTTTGGGCCCTGCCTTACAGTAAGATTCAGATGAGCAAACGGCATGGCTTTCTTTTAAAAATGAAGTTTATGAAAGCAGGGTATGTGGAGGGAAGGCAATGAATAGAGAGTCCTGACAAAGATCAACATATAGTAGGTCCACTGGGTCTGCAGCACCACCGGTGGTCATTTCCTTGGTCCCAAAATGCATAATCAGAATAGACATAGTTGCAGATTGGGTTTTTGGTTGCAGTAGTAGCTGGCTTAGTCTTGGTTGGGCTCATGTGTAGACTTCATCTCTGCCTTGAGCCCCACTCTGCTCATGTACTGTCAAGCAGCACTGGAGGAGTTAGTTATTTGATGTCTCTCTATTGTGGGTATTAATTTTTACCAATCCAAAGTATATGAAAATTATCTCATTGGTTTAGTAGTCAAACTCCTAGTTCTTTATATGGTTAACCAGCTTTTCACATCTTTTTTGTATGTTTATTACTCTGTGTTCATGACTTATACTCATTTTCTATTGTGATGTTATTCTACTGATTCTTCTTTGATGTAGAGAAGTAATAAAGAGTATATTTGCATATTTGCTATTTATCGAAAAAAAAGAAAAAAAAAACACACTAGCATCCTGGGTCACGTATTCATGGATGACAGTGACTCAGTGTAACTGTCAAAGAAGTGAGATCAATGAAGGTAAGGTGAACTCTGATAAAAATTAATCTGAACCCCAAGGTCAGAGAAGATGAGCCTCTGGAACTGAGTATAGCAATCATAGGGAGGTCATGGAAGTTGCGAGAGCCAGGGTAAAAAAAAAAAAAAAATGATGCAAACACATTGAATCAGATCACATATGTTGCAACAAGTGGTGGTTTAACAACAGAAAAACAATTAGAAGCAAGAGAGCTTTGCTAGGGCTCTAATATCAGATGTTAATGAATAACATTTTATATTTATATCAGTTAGCTGTTAATTCCTAGAGCCTTTATTTGATTCATATTGGAAGCTGTATCAGTCTTAAGGTCAATCAGGAAAACAGAAACCATCTACATATTTTAAGTAGAAAAAGATTTAATATAAGATATTAAATGCTTACAATTCCAATTTTCTATAGGCTAGAAGAGAAAAAAACAGGAAAGGCTACCATGGACTTTCAGATTTGCCTGTTCTACAAAATATCGGGATGTTGTTAATGATGCCTAAATAAGGAAAATGGAGGAAGCTATCTTGAAGAGTCAGAGCTATCCCACAGCCTCAGGGAGGGCAGTGGTGTTCATAGTCACGGAAAACTTCACATGGGAGATAGCACATCTGCTAAAGTTCACTCATCTTCCCATTTCTGCTAGAGGAAGAATAAAATGACTTCTTTCTTACATATGCCTTCTCACATATGACAGCACATAACACAAATCCAGAAATTTGAAGGCAAGAGAGTCGAGAACACATACTTCCAAGTAAAAAAACAAGAGAGCCTAAAGGTGGTGGTACATGCTGGTGCCAAAAACAGAGAACAAACCATATCGAACACAGGGGCAGAGCTCAATTTCAGGATTTGTGGCTAGACTAGATAGGTAGAAATAGTTTATAAAGAGTCTCTATTTAAGGTATGGTAGACATGCAAGAAGCTTTTTGATAGCAGATCTACCCTGGACACTCTTTTGTTTCAGGTGAGTGCATAGTTGCAGAATCAAAGTTTGTTCAAATATTAGAAAACTAATTTGGCCGTGACACGTAGCTCATGGGCAAAGTCATGGGAAATAACCTAAGGTTTGCATTTTTCCTAACCAATGAACAGGACCCATCTTTGAAGCTTTTTCAACTTCATTTATTTATCCAAAAACAGACAGCATATCTGCAATCTCATATATTACGGAAAATATTAATGTGAGTAAGTAGAGCACCTACTCTCAAATATCTTAAAATTTAGAAGGGAAGAGAAGCATATATAGATTACAGTAGCAAAAATCCTCTGCAAATAACTACACTCCTTTTGAGAAACAGCTTTTGGCTTGCTACTGAGCTTTAGAAGAGACCAAACATTAGCCATGGTGCCAGCAAGTTACAATGAGACCTCAGCTGCCCATCATGAACTGGGTGTTGTCTGACCCACCAAGCCATGAAATTGGGTGTGTGCAACATAACTCTGACATCAAATGAAAGTGGTATATACAAGATCAAGCTTGAGCAGGCCCTGAAAGCACAAGTCATTTACAGAGGACGTGGCCCAATGCCCGAGCCCCTACTCTTGCCACTTTATATTCTCTCTCTCAGCATACAGCTATGGCCACCTGGAGAGCTGCCTCCAATCAGTTGACTGAAGAAGGAAAAACTTGGGCCTAGTTTACAGACATTTCTGCATGATATATATGTACCACCTCAAAGTGGACAGCTACAGTCCTACAACCCCTTCTGTGACATCCCTGAAGGACAGTGGTGAAAGTAAATAATCTCAGTGGGCAGGCCTTGAGCAGGCCACCTGATTGTTCATTTTGTTTGGAAGGACAAATGCCTGGAGGTCCATTTCTGTACTGTTTCATGGGGTATGGCCAACAGTTTGGAAAATTTTTAATGCTCACCAGAGGGTGACCTTGGCAGAGGAGGACCTTAATAATCAAGTAGATAGAATGATCTGTTCTGTGGATACCAGATGGCCTCATTCTCCAGCCACTCCTGTAATTGCCCAATGGACTCATTAAGAAATTGACTATTGTGGTAGGGATGTAGTTTATGCAGGTGCTTAGCAACATGAACTTTAACTCACCAAGGCTGACCTGGCTACAGCCACTGCTGAGTGCCCAATCTGCCAGCAGCAGAGACCAGCACTGAGTCCCCAGTTTGGCATCATTCCCCAAGGTGATGGTGGCAGGTTAATTACAATGGGTTGCTGCTTTTGGCATGTGGCAGAGAAATGTGACAGAGGAACCCTGATGCTGACAGCCTTTCCTCAGAAAAGGTATTCTTTTGTTGATGCCTTAATTTGGACATTTTTCATGGCCTTAGAATTGTACCTTGTAACCTAATAAACCCCCCTTGCTAAAAGCCTGCCCATTTCTGGTATAATGTGTTTCAGCATTATATCAAATACAGTATGTCTAAAACTGAACTCTTGACCTTTCCTCTGAAACCTACCATCCCCACTGTCTTCTCCATGACAGTCCATACCATTCTTCCAGTTGTTCATGCCCCAAACCTTGACACCATCTCAACTCCTCTCTTTCTCTTACATCCCACATCTAAAATGTTTCTAACATACCAATATCCTAATGTACTAACCTTTTCTATAATTTTGCCTAAACTCAACCTCACTTGTAAATTGTTTGTAAACTAATATTCACCTCCCTTTGGAAAAGAATATCATTTTCCACTTCCCTCATTTTTGGATTCTGTATAACTCCAGAAACATTAGTTTAGGTAGTTCACAGTAATCATTTGCAAGTTTTGTTGGTACCTTGGGATATGGTTCATTCTGGGCCGAGAAATGTGAAAGCATTTGTAATAGTGGAGTAGCTTCCTAAAATCTTTGAATTCCTCTTGAGCTTCTGCTATCTAAAATTCAGCCTCCTTTGCAGAGGTTGTAAGGCACCTCAGTCAGCCTACAACTTAATCTTTTTAGGCTTCAGTTGGAATAATCACCTGAGCATTTAGTGACAAGAATAGTTCTCCAGTTTCCTCACCCCCTACATTTACATTTCCGTTCACATTTTCAATGAGTCATAATCCCACATATGCAACTACCTATTGAAAAGCTCCACATAATTATCTAAAAGGCCTTTTAAATAGAGCATGTCTTTAAAAAACAGCCATGATTTCCAAAATTCACTCTCTGCTTTTCCATGAGTGATGTCATCTCAGTTAATGGCATTACCACATACCCCATTGCTCAAGCCCTGAATCTCCCACCACATTCAATCCATTAGCAAATCCTGCCAGATCTCACTTCAAAATGTACTACCTCTGCAGTCCAAACCAACATCCTTTCTCATCCTGGCAACTGCAATAGCTTCTTAATTCCCTGCCTCCCGTTCCTACTCAGCCCAGCCAGTTCTTTTTTCACACAGCAGCCCTTGGGAACCATTAGAAATGTAAATTTGACCGTGCCATTTTTATGCTTTAAAACCTTTCAACCCTTTTCCACTAAACTTAAAATAAAATCCAAAGTTCTTATTACTTCCTAAAAGGTCCAATAAGAATGGCTCCTCTTTGCCCATTAACTCTTTAACATCTTATCTTTCTACTGTTTTTTTAGTTTTCTGTACCCCAAATATTTTGGCCATGTTGTTGTCCCCTCAAGCATCTCACAAATTCTCCTGCTTCAGCATTTTTGCTTTTGTCACCTTCTCTGCCTGGAGAGCTATTTCCCCAGATAATCATGTGATTTTTTTCCTCTTGCTTCATTCAAGACTCTACTCAAATGTCAACATCTCAGAAAGACCTTCTTTTACCACCCTATCTCTCATAGAAGCCCTTGTTATTCATATTCCTTTCATCTTACTATATTTTTCTTTGTAGTAATCATCTCTGCCATACACTATGCATACATATACATATACATATAAATCTATACATATATATTTGCTTGTCTGTCTCCTCCACTAAAATGTAAGTTCCATGAAGGCAGAGAGCTTTTCTCTCTTTGTTTGGTATTTTCAGGCTGCCTGGCAAAGAGTAAGCATCAATTATTATCAAGCAAATGAATCAAAGAATGAAACAGTGCTTCCCGGTCCTGAAGTCTTCTAAGAAGGAAACTGAATTTGTCAGTCAGGGCTCAGGATGCTTGCCTGAGACAAGTGGTATTGTTTCCCTTTGTATTAAAAATTACATTGTTACTATTATTCAAGTAATGTTCCAATTAGTTTTCTTAACAACATTGAGACCAGGAAGTGGTTACATGATTAACGAACATAATACAGATATATTTTGGCCTTTGTTCCAATGTATATTTTGTGTATGAACACATGGGTGTGTGTTCCCTCACCAATCCCAGGGTTAGAAGGGTTTTGTCTTCAGAAGGAACACTAGCTTTATTAGCCCCTCCCCTAAGACTGGAGAGGGTCACCATTCTCCTTCTTCACATCAGGCTGCCAATAGTTCTTGACTTTCATAGTGGGACATTATGTTAGTTATCTATTGCTGAATGACAAATTACTTCCAAGTTACCACTTAAAACAACAAAATAATATCTCAAGTTTTCTGTAGTTCAGAAATCTTGGTGCAGCTTAAATGGATGGGTCTGGTTCAGGTTGTCTCATAAAACTGCAGGCAAGGTGCTGTCTGGGGCAGCAGTCATCTCCAGGCTTGACTGGGGGAAGATCTTGCATGCAGATAGCTTCCTGGAGGTGATCTCAAGAGTGAAGGACTAGGCAGAAAGAAATAAGGAAGAAGAAAAAGGCAAAACTAGGGTGAGTTATTGAATTGTGCCTCTTTTAGGTTATAGTGTTCTATTCCACTGGAACTTTCTGAGGAGCCTATAGTATTTCTCAGAAACATCCACCTGAGGAATGAAAGGACAAGCATTTTACACTTCTGCTCAAATTATTGAGGGTTTCCCCAGGGTGTATAGTCTGTTTGCTCTACTGGGTTGCACAAATGTGAGAGCTGAACAGGCTTTCACAGGCATGTCCCTCTCTGAGGTTTGAGAAAAACCCTGGGACACTCTGAAATGAGATAATGTCACACTGAAGGTGGTCAAAGCTGGTGCAGAATTGTTCTCCATAGCAGTGTCTGGAATTGAGGTGAGGCTGAGAGGATAAGAAGTGATGTATAAGAGATTTATGATGCAATGGGAGAGGACAGGAATACTGGAAGCTCAGTGATGAAAGAGTCTGCCTCCAGAAAGCCAGGATAATTCACCCACATGCTGTCCCATGCCTCCTCATCTAGTCCTCAAGACTAGAACATTCCCCCACTCCTGTTTAAGACCCAAGTATTTTCCTGCTTTAGAATGACTAGTGATCAGATTAACCATGGCCTTATCCCCATGGCTGCCAGCACATATTCACACACACACAAATATGAGTCTTGTTATAAAGGCACTGTTCCTAAGGTCTTGTCTATTAATTTTTGTCAGTCATCTTTTTATGTATGTGCACTAAAAAGGAGAGAAATTGTTAAAAGTAGTCAATGCTAGATTAGTGCTAATACAAACATAATGTAAGCCATGTGTACAATTTTAATATATTAGTAGCCACATTAAAGTAAAAAGAAACTAATTTTCATCATATATTTTGTTTAAACCAATGTATCCAAAATATTGTCATTTCAATATGTAATTGATAGAAACATTTAAAATATATTTAACATTATTTTTTCATACTACACCTTTCAAATCATACTAAGACATGTTAATATGGACTAGCCACATTTCAAGTGCTCAATAGACACATGTGTGGCTTGTGGTTTGGCATAGTGGGTGCTGTAGCTCTGGATGGTGGGATTAAGAGTGTTTGCTATTATAATACCAGCTATGCCTACAATGCAATGTATGGCAAATTGAACTGGCCATATCAAGTCATGTGGTACTATGCTAGTTAGCACACATCGAGTAAATACTTGTGGAATGAGTTAATGAATTATTAATGGAAACTAATCATTTTCATTCTGTGAAACAGTGAGGAAGAAACACTGAAAAAACAATTCTTGTTCCATTTGCTCTTTATATCTTTTATTGAAACTTTTCACCATAAAACTTCTCTTCATTTCAACAAATTTTTGTACCATAATTTCAAAGTTTACACTTCTTTTTTTTTAAGATTTAGAGAAGTGTTAGTTATGTATATAATAAAATTTTATGGTGGGATAGCTGAGCAATTCAGTTTATTTGTTTAGATACCTACAAAGTACTTAAGTTCACCTATAGAATTATATTTTTGGATGGGTCATTTCTCAGAAGTTCCTTCTACATAGCTACCTGTAGTCTACAAATCTGTTCTATCATATTTCTATTGCTATAGTAAACATACTTATTATCAGAGGAAAATTTGGCATTAGGCTTGGTGAGTTTGTTCTATTAGCTTTTCTTTTTTAAAAATGTCACAGAAATATCTGGATTAAATCACATTTATGGACACCACCTGAAATTGTTTTTTGCTATTGCCTTTCAATCCTACTATGCTTTTCTAGTAGGCATATTTTCTCCCCATGTCACCTTTCCAAACCTTTTCTTCTCTTCTTGTACCTTCCACAACCCCTTCTTCAGTTTCACTTTCAGCTGATGATCTTGCTTCATATTTCATTGAGAGAAGAGACACTGGCAGATATGAATGCTCACATCTTCCTTCATCAAACCCAAACACCTTTATGCATCTGTAACCAACTTCTTTTCTCTTGATATAATGGAGAAGCGTCCCTGATTCTAAGAGTTGTGCTCGGTTTGTTACCTCTTCTCCAAGACTGCACATTCTCTTGTCTTCTATGACATTATACTCACTTGATTTTTTAAATGAAGTTTTATTGAGATATATTCCACATCATACAATCCATCCAAATTATACAATCAATGGCTCAGAGTATCATCACAGAGTTATGCTTTCAGCACCACAATCAATTTTAGAACCCTTTCATTACTCCAGACAAAAAGGGAAAAACAAAACATCCTATACACTTTTTCCCCCATCATTTACCCTGGCATTGGTGTGGTACATTTGTTACTGTTGATGAAAGAAAATTAAGATATTACTGTTAACTGTAGTTCATAGTTTGCATTAGGTGTGTTTTTCCCCACATACCACTCTGTTATTAACTTCCTGTAAGAGTTTTCTACATTTGCTCTAGTTCATGAAAGAGATTTTTTTTATATTATACTGTTAATCACAGTCATCATCTAACACAAGATTTGCTGAGTTACACATTCCCATATTTTAGCATGTGGCTTTCCTTCCAGTGACATATATGACTCTAAACTTCCCCTATCAACCACATTCACACACCATTCAGCACTGTTAATTATTCTCACAATAACATGCTACTGTCACCTCTATCCATTTCCAAACGTTTAAGTTCAACCTAGTCAAACATTCTGCACATATTAAGCAACCACTCCCCATTCTCTAGTTTTATTCCATCCCCTGGTAACCTATATTCTAAATTCTCTATCTATGAGTTTACATAATATAATCAGTTCATATTAATGAGATCATACAATATTTGTCCTTTCATGTCTGACTTATTTCACTCAACATAATGTCCTCAAGGTTCATCCATGTCGTTGCATGCTTCAGGACTTCCTTCCTATTGCTGAATAATATTTAATTGTATGTATATACCACATTTGTTTATCCATTCATGGGTTGATAGATCCTTGGGTTGTTTCTATCTTTTGGCATTTGTGAATAATGTTGCTAGGAACATTGCTGTGCAAATGTCTGTTTGTGTCCCTGCTTTCAGCTCTTCAGGGCACATACTGAGTTGTGGGATTGCTGGATTATAGGGCAACTCTATACTTAGCTTTTTGAGGAACCACCACCCTGTTTTCCACAGTGTCTGTACCACTTTACATTCCCACCTCACTTGATTTTTCTCCTCCCCCACCATCTCCAGTATTATAGACCACAGGTAAGAACAGAAAACAAAATTATTAGAAAATAAGTTTGGATGGGGCAGTATAGATTTAGGATGTGATGGTATTGAAAATCCAGAATGATTCCACGACTGGCCATGAACCTACAGAACAGATTTGGCCAACATTGATGAGCCCTTAAGGCCCAATAATGACGCAGGCTACTCCATATGGCAAAATAGTAACAGTTTATTTGAGAAATTACAGACCAGGTAGCTGGTCTTTGGCAGCTACAGGATGTTCAGAGCAGCACTCTGTGCCACCCAGGGGATTACAGGGCATTATAGAGATAAGGACAAGGAAGTCACAGAGCCAAGTTGGGATTGCAAGATCATAAACATGTTTCTTTGAAGTTACTGATATGTAACCAAAGTTGTCCTACACAGATAGCTATTGTGCTTAGGAATATGCACAAGCACATTAAGATGCACCTACAGGTTTTGTTATTTGTCTTATCTAGGAATTTACGGTTTTTCTGGTTTCTGGTCTCACATTCCACCCCTCTTCTATAAATATCCCTGTGCAGTAATTGAGGGGCACATCGGGAGGCAAAATCCACACAAGACACATAGACTAATAACTATGCCTGCTAATGTCAAGAGGAAAATTATTAAAGCAGATCTGCAAAACCTACTCTGTTAGGTTAAATAGTGATACTGCCCAAAGTGTTTGTGATGGTTAGGTTCATGTGTCAACTTGGCCAGGTGATGGTGTCCAGGAGTCTGGTCAGGTAAGCACTAACCTAACCATTACTGCAAGGACATTTGTGGCTGGTTAACGAACCAGAAGGCTGGTTTCTTAAGTCATCAGTCAATTGGCTGCAGGTGTGACTGATTACATCCATGAAGGGGGTGTCTTCCACAATGAAAGGATTCAGTCAGCTGAATTTAATCCAATCAGCTGAAGACTTTTAAGCAAGACAGGTAGAGGACTTCATTTCTTCGGCTGACCAGTGAAGTGTTTCCTGAGGAGTTCATCGAAGTTGCCAGTTCGTTGCCTGAGGAGTTCATTGAACACATTCATGGGAGTTGCCAGTTTGCTGCCTGCCCTACAGTATTTGGACTCATGCATACCCACAGTTGTGTGAGACACTTTTATAAATGTTATATTTATAGATATCTCTTGCTGATTCTGTTTCCCTAGAGAACCCTAACTAATACAGCGTTCCATTCCTGGTGCAAGATGGCAACTGTTCACAGGCCCAAGTCAGACTGGTTGTGAGTTGCAGCTACTTTGGTTGCCCATTTCAGGAATTCATTTCCTTCTTTCTGCTCTGAAGATTAGAAACATTGACCTAAGGACAAAATACATGACTCTTTAGTAGGAACTAACTTGGGGAGGTCATGACTGTTTAGTAATATGCAGGTCACAGGCCCATCTCCTGACAAGATGGTTCCAAACAATGGCTTCTTCAGAAAGGTGTACCAAGGTTTCTACAGTATTGGGTAGGACATTATAAAAAGGAGCCTGTGTATTAAGACATAATGAGAGTGAACTTCTGCTCCAGCTCCTATAGAGGACACTGTAGACTAGAGCAATGTGGGACCCTCACTATATAAAATAGGAGTCAGAGTTATTGTTAATTCCTTTCCCTGTCCCTAAAGAATAGGAATACCTATCCACTTGGAAGGTGTTTACCAGTGTAAGCTCTACCAAATTTTATGGGTGCCTTTGGGTATGGCCTGTGGCAATCTCAATACAAATTCCTGTTCTATCTGGAGAAATACCTTGTTCAGGTGTTACTTCTATTCTTATCGCAGATGGAGAGAACATTGGAGTCCTGAAAGGTTTAAATGCTGAGATTTGTCCAGTCATTGGTGCACTATTTTTTAGCCCAGTTCCTTCCTGTAAAGAAGGTGCCCACCCGTGCAATGAGTGGTTTGGGGATAGCTGCTGTAGCTGTTATTTAAAATACTGTTCTTCCTCTCTCTCAGGACAGATGAAAATAACAGGTTCTTTCTCTTTTTTGCATCCAGTGCTGGACTCGTAAAATTGGTGCCTTGGTCACTGTCAATGTGTTGTGGGTACCCACACATGTAGGAAATTTTCTGAAGTCCTTGTATTGTTGAAAGTTGATTTGCTCATTGACATCTAAAAGTCTGCAGAATGCCTGAAGCAATATCTATATATGTTAGTGCATAGTTTTGTCTATTTGATAGAGGAAAGGGTTCTATATAGACTATTTGCCAGCATTGCCCAGCCTGGATTCCCTGTGCTATCTGCCCCATACTATGAGGTAGTGGGCACCTTTGTTGAGCACATGTGGGAAAGTCCTCACATGCTGTAAGCACATTGCTATGTTTCAAAGGGGAATTTAACCTTTTACATAATTCCCAGTCATAAGACCCTTGTGTTCTAATTTGTGGTGAGGCCAGTATGCTTGGTCCTGATTTTCATCAAACAATCTAATTTTTTTAATCATCCTGTTTCTTTATTTGGCTTGTAATTTTTTGCTGTTATCTGAGCAGCTGATTATCTTGATGAATTTACTTGAAGGTCTTCTTCTTCCTCCTGCCTAGGGTTTTTTGTCAAGGATCTTCTTTGTTGTTTACTCCATATTATTCTAGAACTTTGTAACAGACCATATTTAATTGTTCATAATTTTGCATATTTTCTTCATCTGATTCTTACCCTGGATATGTGGTACAATGTTTGAGATAGCACCTTTTTTAAAATTAAATTCAGTTTTATTGAAATATATTCACATACCATACAGTCATCTATGGTGTAGAATCAACTGTTCACAGTACCACCGTAGAGTTGTGCATTCATCACCCCAATCTATTTTTGCACATTTTCCTTACACCAGAAAGAATCAGAATAAGAATAAAAAATAAAATTAAAAAAATAACACCGAAATCATTTCCTCCATCACACCTTATTTTTCATTTAGTTTTTGTCCCCATTTTTCTACTCTTCCATCCATACACTTGATAAAGGGAGTGTGATACACAAGATTTTCACAATCACACTGTCACCCCCTGTCTTCAAGAGTCAAGGCTACTGGGTCAAGGCTACTGGGTTGGAGTTTGATAGTTTCAGGTATTTACTTCTAGCTATTCCAATACATTGAAACCTAAAAAGTGTTATCTATGTGGTGTGTACGAATGTCCACTAGAGTGACCTCTCAAGTCCATTTGAAATCTCTCAGCCACTGAAGCTTAATTTTATTTCATTTTACATTCACCTTTTGGCCAAGAAGATATACTCTATCCCATGATGCTGGGTCCAGGTTCATTTCTGTGAGTCATATCCTGCATTGCCAGGGAGATATACACCCCTGGGGCTCAGGTCCCATGTGGGGGGTCAGTTAGTTCACCCACTGAGTTGGCTTAGCTAGAGAGAGAGTGCCATATCTGAGAAACAAGGAGGCACTCGGGGTAGACTCTTAGGCACAATTATAAGGAGGTTTAGCCTCTCCTTTGCAGTAAAGAGCTTCATAATGGCAAGCCCCAGGACAGAGAGCTCAGCATACCAAGCTGTCAGTCCTCAATGTTTGTGAGTATATCAGCAACAATCCAGGTGAGGAAATCCAGCACTTCTGCATTTTCCCCCAGCTTCTCAGGGGGCCCCGAATATATATTTTTATTCTCCACCCAAATTACTTTGGGATGTGTTGCTGTTTCACTAAAACCTATAAAAACCAACCATATCACACTTCCTATTCAAAGTTCAATGTAAATTTGGTGTTAGAACAAACTGACTGTAGAAGTTATATTGTTTAGAAAGAATAGATCCTACACCAAATAAACATCTCTTCTCTTGCTTTCACATGTATGTTGAAGTTTTAACACACAATCAGTGTCAACCTTTACCCTTTGACCTGATTTTCCTTAGTCTTAACCAGATCTGCTTCATTCATATCTCTAATTGAAGTCTGGGCACTTTTTCAGCTTTTTTTTTTTTTTTTCAAGCAGTTGCTGCATGCATTAATACTGACATGCATATCTACAGAGCTCTAGCTCTGAGTTTCAGGTGTCTCACAGATATCCAATGTTCCAGAGATCAATCAGGTTATACACAAAGGGATCAGCATTGCAGAGTTTGGAGATAGCCATTACAATTCAGGAATAGATTTGATATCTGTAAGAGCCTACAATCTTGGGACCATTACAGTAATCATTTCCCTGTTAGGCTAAGATTCAATTCTGAATTTACACATTGTAGTTAGTCCATATTAATGAGGCATTATAGTGTTTGCCTTTGTTTCTGGTGTACTTCACCCAAAATGCTGTCTACAGGATCCATTCACCTCACTGTGTGTTTCACAGCTTCGCTCTTTCTGGTAGTTGCTCAATATTCCATTGTGTGCATACACCACAGTTCACCATTATTTTCCTCAGTTTGTGTACCCTTAGACCACCTCCAGCCATTGCAAATCATGGATACTGATTCCATAAACACCAGTGTGCAAATGTCTATTCATGTCTCTGTTCTCAGATCTTCCAAATATATACCCCATAATGAGGTTGCAGGACCTTATGGCACCCACATACTTAGCTTCTTGTGGAACCATCACACTGTCTTCCAGATAGGCTACACCATTCTACTTCACCAACAACAATAAATAGGTACATCCCTCTCTCCATGATTTCTCCAGCACTTGCATCCCTCAGCTTATATTTTTCCTTGCAATTTTATAGAGATATATTCACATACCATACAATCATCCATAGTATACAATCAGTTGTTCATATCATCATATAATTCTGCATTCATCACCACAATCAGCACTTGAACATATTCATTACACCAAAAAAAAGATTTTAAAAAAAATTAAAAAGATAAAAGATTTAAAATACAATACTACACAAAACATTAATAAGGTCAAACAATGACACCACTACCAAGAATCACATACCTCTCCTTATATACCCCTCTCATAAACATTTGGTTTTGGTGTATTGCCTTTGTTATATTTAACGGAAGCACTTACAATGTAACTGTTAATCATAGACTCCAGCTTGCATTGATTACGTCCTTCCCCAATGCCATCCATTTTCAACACCTTGCAAGGCTGATATTTGGTCTCCAACATGTAGTAACATTTCCATATTTGTACACTTAGTCAACATCACTGATCACTCTAGGTTTCACTGAGTTATACAGTCCCAGTCTTTATTGTCTTTCTTTCCTTCTGGTGTCATACATGCTCTAGCCCTCCTCTTTCACCTTTACTCACAGACATCTTTATTTAGTGTACTTACAATATTGTGCTACCATCACACAGTATTATGCTATCCATTTCTGGAACTATACAATCAATATTGTCAAACATTCTATGCTCCTTCAACATCAAATGCACAATCTCTATATCTCCTGATAACCTGTGTTCTCAGCTTTTACTCTCAAAGATTGCTCATTAATGTTAGTTCATATAAGTGAGACCATACAGTATCTGTCTTTTGTTTCTGGCTAACTTTGCTCAACATAACATCCTTAAGGTTCATTCACACTTATATATTCCATGAGTTCATCCTGTCTTACAGCTGTGTAATATTCCATTGTGTCTTTATACTACACTTTATTTACTCATTCATTGATGGACATTTTGGCAATCATGAATAATGCTGCAATAAACATTGATTTAAAATGTCTGTTTGGGTCTTAACTTTCAGTTTCCTTGAGTTTACACCTAGAAATGGAATAGCTGGGTCATATGCAAATCTATGCTTAACTTCCTGAGGAAACTCCACACTGTTTCCAGAGTGGTTGTACCATTCTACAATCCCACCACCAGAGAAGACATGTGCCTCTTTCTCCACATCCTCTCCAGCACTCATAATTTTCTGTTTTTTGGATAATGGCTATTCTGGTAGGTGTTGGATGATATCTCATTGTGGCTTTGATTTGCATTTCCCTAATAGCTAGTGAACTTGAGCATTTCTTCATATGTTTTTGAGCCATTTGTAATTCCTCTTCAGAAAAGTGTCTGTCCAAGTCTTTTGCCCATTTTTTAATTGGTTTGTTTGTCTTTCTGTTGTTGAGTTGTAGGATCACTGTATATGTTCAGGATATTAAACCCTTATCTGATATGTGGTTTGCAAATATTGTCTCCCATTGTGTAGGCTTCCTTTTTAATTTTGTAACAAAGTGCTTTGATGTATAAAAGTGTTTGATTTTGAGGAGAACCCATTTGTCTATTCGTTGTATGGTTGCTGGCACTTTGGGTGTAAGGTCTAGGATACCACCTCCTATCACAAAATCTTTAAGATATTGCCCTATGTTTTCTTCTAAGAGTGTTACGGTTTTAATACTTATGTTTAGGTCTTTGATCCAGTTGGAGTTAATTTTGTTATAAGGTGTGAGGTAGGAGTCCTCTTTCTTTCTTTTGGAAATGGATATCCAGTTCTCCAAACACCATTTATTGAAGAGGCTGCTCTCTCCCAGTTGCTTTCACTTGACTGCTTTATCAAAGATCAAGTGTCTGTAGAAGTGTGAGTCAATTTCTGAACACTCAATTTGATTCCATTGGTCAGTATCTCTGTCCTTATGCCAGTACCATGCTGTTTTGAGCACTGTAGCCTTGTAATATGCTTCAAAGTCAGGTGTTGTGAGACATCCCACTTCATTCTTCTTTCTCAAGGTATTTTTCACTATTCAGGGCAACCTGCCCTTCCAAATTAATTTGGTTATTGGTTTTTCTATTTCTGCAAAGCAAGTCATTGGGATTTTAATTGGTATTGCATTGGATCCATAAATCAGTTTATGTAGAGTTTACATCTTAATTATATTTAGTCTTCTAAACCATGAACACGGTATGTTCTTCCATTTTTATAGGTCCTGTTTGATTTCTTTTAGCTGTTTCTTGTAGTTTTCTTTAAATAGGTCTTTTGTGGCCTTGGTTAAGTTTGTTTCTAAATATTTTATTCTTTTGGTTGCTATTGTAAATAGAATTTTTTTTTAAATTTTTTCCTCTTGTTGCACATTACTTATGTGTAAGAACACTACAGACTTTTCTGTGTTGACCTTGTTATCTGCCACTTTGTTTTATTCATTGATTAGCTCTCATAGCTTTGCTGTAGATTTTTCTGGATTTTCTACATATAGAATCATGCCATATGCAAACTGTGAAAGTTTTACTTCTTCCTCTCCAATTTGGATGCCTTTTGTTTCTTTTTTTTGGCTGATTGCTCTAGCTAGCTCTTCCAGTAGAATGTTGAATAACAATGGTGACAGTGGGCATCCCTGTTTTATTTGTGATCCTAGAGGGAAAGCTTTCAGTCTCTCCCCATTGAGTATGATGTTACCCATGAGTTTTTCATATATTGCCTTTATCATATTGAGAAAATTCCCTTCTATTCCTATCTTTTGATGTGTTTTCATCAAGAAAGGATGACGAATTTTATCAAATGCCTTTTCTGCATTGATCGAGATGATCATGCAGTTCTTTTGCTTTGATTTACTGATATAGTGTATTACATTAATTGATTTTCTTGAGTTGAACCAGCCTTGCAAACCTGGAATAAATCCCACTTGGTCATGATGTATAATTCTTTTAACTTGCTGCTGGATTCAATTTGAGAGTATTTTGTTGAGGATTTCCGCATCTATGTTCATTAAAGAGATTGGTCTATAATTTTCTTTTTTTTGTAGTATCTTTGATTTTGGTATTAGGGTGATATTGGCTACATAGAATGAGTTGGGTAGCTTTCCCTCCTCTTGCATTTTTTTGAAGAGTTTGAGCATGATTGGTATTAATTCTTTCTTGAATGCTTAGTAGAATTGGCATGTGAAACCATCTGGTCCTGGGCTTTTCATTTTGGGCTGCTTTTTCATGTCTGACTCAATCTCTTTACTTGTGATTGGTTTGTTGAGGTCATCTATTTCTTCTTGGGTCAATGTTTGTTGTTTATGCTTTTCTAGGAAGTTGTCCATTTTCAATAAGTTGTCTGGTTTATTAACATATAATTGCTCATATTGTTGTTATCTCCTTTATTACTGCATTGTCAGTAGTTATGCTTCTTTTCACATTTCTGAGTGAATGTATTTCAATCTGCTCTCTTGCTCTCTGTTTTTTTTTTTTGGTTAGCCTACCTAGGGAGTCCATCAATTTTGTTGATTTTCTCAAAGAGCCAGCTTCTGGTTATGTTGATTCTCTCCATTATTTTCCTGTTTTCAGTTTCATTTATTTCTTCTTTTTTTTTTTTTTTTTTCTTTTTGGCTTTTATAAAGGGAGTTTATTTGAGTACAAAGTTACAGTCCGAAGGCCATAAAATGGCCAAGGTAAGGCATCAAAAACCCAAAACCCTGGCACCTTCACTGGGGGATGGCTAATGGCATCTGGAAAACCTCTGTTAGCTGGGTAGGCACATGACTGGTGTCTGCTTGCTCCCAGGTTGCATTGAAAAATGGCTTTCTCCAAATTGTCTGTATCAGCTTCCAACAGCCATCTTCAAAATGTGATTCTCAGCTACAGCTCTGAGGTCCTTCTGTTTGTGAGCCCCCCTTTTATTTATTTATTTATTTAGTTAGTTAGTTAGTTAGTTAGTTAGTTAGTTTAAATTCAGTTTTAATGATATATATTCACATACCGTACAATCATCCATGGTATACAATCAACTGTTCACAGTATGATCATATAGTTATGCATTCATCACCACAGTCTATTTCTGAATGTTTTCCTTACATCAGAGAAAATCAGAGTAAAAATAAAAAATAAAAGTAAAAAAGGAACACCCAAACCATCCCCCCGTCCCACCCTATTTGTCATTTACTTTTTGTCCCCATTTTTCTACTCATCCATCCATACACTAGATAAAGGGAATGTGATCTACAAGGTTTTCACAATCACAGTGTCACTCCTTGTAATCTACATTATTATATAATCATCTTCAGGAGTCCAAACTACTGGCTTGGAGTTTGGTAGTTTCAAGTATTTACTTCTAGCTATTCTTATACATTAAAACGTAAGAGGTGTTATCTATATAGTGCATAAGAATGTCCACCCGAGTGACCTCTCAACTCCATCTGAAATCTCTCAGCCACTGAAACTATTTCATCTCATTTTGCATCCCCCTTTTGGTCAAGAAGGTACTCTCAATTCCATGATGCCAGGTCCAGATTCATCCCCGGGAGTCATATCGTGTGTTGCCAGGGAGATTTACACCCCTAGGAGTCTGGTCCCACATAGGGGGAGTGCAGTGAGTTCACCCACCGAGGTGGCTTAGAGAGAGAGAGGGCCCCATCTGAGCAACAAAGAGGTACTCAGGGGGAGATGCTTAGGCAAAATTATATGCAAGTTTAGCTTCTCCTTTGCAGTAACGAGCTTCATAAGGGCAAGTCCCATGATAGAGGACTCAGCACATCAAACCGCCAGTCCCAATGTTTGTGACAACATAGACACCAGTCCAGGTGAGGAAGTCCAACACTTCTGCACCTTCCCCCAGCTCCTTGAGGTGGGGCAGAAGGAGTGGCTGTAACTATATTTTTTGTTCTCTGCCCAAATTACTTTGGGGTGTATCACTATTTCACTCTAACCTATACTAACCTAACATACCTCACTTCCTATTCAAAGTTCCATGTAATTGTGGTGTTTGAACAAACTGACTGTAGAGTTATACAGTTTAGAAAATATAGATCCTGCACCAAATAGACATCTCTTCCCTTGGTCTCACATGGAAGTTTAAGTTTTAAAACACAGTCAGTTTCATTACCCTTTGGCCTGGTTTGCCCTAGTCTTAACCAGATCTGCTTCATTCATATCACTAATTGAAGTCTGGTCTTTTTTCACCTTTTTTTTAACAGTTGCTGCATGCATTAATACTAACATTCATATCTGCAAGCTCTAGCTCTGATTTTCAGGTGTCTCAGAGATGCGCATTGTTCCAGGGACCAATCAGGTTATACACTAAGGGATCAGCATCTCAAAGTTTAGAGATAGGCATTACAGTTCAAGAATAGAGTTGACTGCTGTAAGAGCTTACAATCTAGGAACTATTACAGTAATCATGTCCATGTTAGGCTATGCTCTAAGATTCAATTCTGAGTTTAAAAATTGTAGCTTGTCCATATGGGTGAGGCACTATATTGTTTGCCTTTATTTCTGGTGTACTTCACTCAAATACTGTGTACAGGATTCATTCACCTCATTGTGTGTCTCACAGCTTCACTCCTTCTCATAGTTGCTCAATATTCCATTGTATGCATATGCCACAGTTCACCATTCTGTTCCTCAGTCTGTGGACCCTTAGGTCACCCCACCCATTGCAAATCATGATTACCATTGCCATGAACAACAGTTTGCAAATGTCCATTCATGTCTCTGATCTCAGATCTTCAAATGACATACCCCATAATGAGGTTGCAGGACCCTATGGTCCCCACATACTTGAATTTTTGTGGAACCACCACACTGAACTTCAGAAAGGCTACACCATTCTACCTGTTCATCAACAGTAGATAGGTACATCCTTCTCACCATGTTTTCTTCAACACTTTTACTCCTATATATATTTTTTCCTATAATTTTATAGAGTTATATTCACATACCATACATTTATCCACAGTGTACAATCAGTTCTTCATGGTATGATCATAAAGTTGTGTATTTATCACCAGACTCAGCACTTGAACATATTGATTACTACAAGAACCCATCAATTTTTTTGATTTTCTTGAAGAGCCAGCTTCTGGTTTTGCTGATTCTCTCTATTGTTTTCCTGTACTCAGTTTCATTTATTTCTGCTCTAATCTTTGTTATTTCTTTCCTTCTGTTTGCTTTGCAGTTACTTTGCACTTCTTTCTCAAGTTCCTCAAGGTGGACAGTTAATTCCTCAATTTTTCTGTCTTTTCTTTTAATATAGGCATTTAGGGCAATAAATTTTCCTCTCAGCACCGCCTTTCCTGCATCCCATAAGTTTTGACATGTTGTGTTTTCATTGTCATTTGCCTCAAGATATTCACTAATTTCTCTTTTAATTTTTTCCTTTAGCTACTGGTTTTCTAACAGTGTGTTCTTTAGTCTCCATATATTTGTGAATTTTACAATCTTCTGCCTGTTATTTATTCCCACCTTCATTCCATTGTGATCCATGATAGTGTTTTTTATAATATCAATATTTTTAAATTTGTTGAGTCTTGCTTTGTGACACAACATGTGGTCTATCCTGGAGAACATTCCATGAGTACTTGAGAAAAATGTGTATCCTGCTGTTGTGCAGTGCAGTTTTCTATAAATGATTGTCAAGTCTAGTTCATTTACCATACAATTCAACATATCTGTTTCCTTGTTGATCTTCTCTCTAGATATTCTATCCATTGATGAGAGTGGTGTATTGAAATCTCCAGCTATTATTGTGGAGTTATCTACTTCTTCTTTCAGTATTGTCAGTGCTTGCCTCATGAATTGGTGCATAAATATTTATGATCTTTATGTTTCCTTGATGAATTGACCCCTTTATTAAGATATAGTGTCCTTCTTTGTCTCTTTTAATTGTTTTACTTTTGAAGTCTACTTTGTCTGATATTAATATAACTACTCCCACTTTTTTTCTGGTTGCTGTTTGCATAAAATATCCTTTTCCAACCTTTCACTTGTAGCCTATTTTTGTCCTTCAGTCTAAAGTGAGTTTCTTTTAGACAGCATATAGATGGTTCCTGTTCTTTTAATCTATTCTGCTGGTCTGTGTCTTTTTATTGTGGAATTTAATCCATTAGCATTTAGTATTATTACTATAAGGTCAGTACTTTCTTCTACTCTTTTGTCTTCTGGATTTTATATATCATGTCTTATTTTTCCTTCTTTCTCTTTTTACACTTCCTGAAAATCTTCATTTCTACACTTTTCTCCAAACCTCTTTCTCCTGTCTTTTCCTACCAGCCTGTAGAACTCCCTTTAGAGTTCTTGTAGCACTGTTCTCTTATTCACAGATTCTCTCAGTGTCTGTTTGTCTGAAAATATTTTAATCTCTCCCTCATTTTTGAAAGACAGTTTTTCCAGATACAGAATTCTTGGTTGACATTTCTTCTGTTTCAGCATCTTAAATATATCAGACCATTGTCTTCTCACCTCTATGGTTTCTGTGGAAAAAACTATACATAGTCTTATCGAGCTTCCTTGTATTTAATGGATTGCATTTCTCTTGCTGCTTTCAGAATTCTCTCTTAGTATTTCATATTGGACAATCTGATCAGTAAGTGTCTTGGAGTAGGTTTATTGTTATATATTCTGTTTGGTGTGCACTGTACTTCTTGAAACTCTAAGTTTCTGTCTTTCATAAGAGTTGGGAAATTTTTGGTGTTTATTTCTTCTATTATTCTTTCTGCCCCTTTTCCCATCTCTTCTCCCTCTGGGATGTCCATAACATGTATAGTTCTGTGTTTCTTACTGTCACTCAGCTCCCTAAGATCCTGCTAATATTTTTTCATTCCTTTTACCATCTGTTCTTTCATGTGTGTGAATTCAGATGTCTGGTCTTCCTATTCAATAATCCTTTCTTCTGCCTATTCAAATCTACTTTGTATCCCTCCATTTGTATCCAGTGGAGGGATACATTATGCCCTTCATTCCCGTAAGTTCTGCCCTTTGTTCTTTCAAGTTTATGAATTCTTCCTTATAGTCATCCAGTGTCCACCTTGTATCCTTCATCTCTTTTGCTATGTCTTCCCTTAGTTCATTGACTTGATTTTTGAATTGATTTAGATATGTTTGAACATCTCCAATTAGTTTTTCCTTCAGTTCATTGAACTGATTTAGCAATAACTGCTTCAACTCCTGTATCTCAGTTGAACTATTAGCTTTTTCCTTTGGCTGGTCCATATTTCATGTTTCCTATTATGGCTCATTATCTTAAGCTGTCTAGGCATCTGACTTTCTTGATTAGTTTGTTCTGGAGCTTGTTTTCACTCTTTTAACTAGGGTTTTCTTGTTGGTTGGCTTTGTTCTCTAGTTATGGGTGTTCAGTTCAGATTATTCCAGAATTTTAGCTTAGATTCTGTCTAGTTGATCAGAGTTTTTCTCCTCTTGCTTTTCTATTTCTTCCCCTGCCTCTATGTATAATTTTTGTGTAATTGTCTCTTCATATATGGTGAATCCCAGTTAGGATTTCCCTGTCCAAAGAGGTTCAGGTCTCAGGAGGAGTGTATGGAGTTTCCTTGAGAATGAGACCCTCATGTGAGGCCTTTAGATTCTATGCTTCTCTTATGCTCTCCAGCAGGTGGCACTTGCTAGCCCACAGTTCCCCCACCAGTGTAAGGAGGTGTGGAGCCTTTAGTTACTCCAGGTCACCCTGACCCTGTCAGGGGTGTGGCTGACTGGAACTGATAACTGGTGGCACAGATTTAGACATAGGCAGAGACTGATACATAGGCAGAGACTGATACATTTTCTGCTTAGGCAGCTTTTGCCTAGGTCCTCCTGGTATAGCATTAGGTTGTTTATCTATTTTTTTATTGAGGTGCCTGTGGCAATTAAGTCAGCCCATAATTGTTTACAGATTACATGTACAGGCTCCCTCTGCCCTTTCCCTTGTGAGGTCTCTTTGGTTACTTTCCTTACTCCTTTTTCCAAATTCTATCTCACCCCAGTCTGCTATTGCCTTTGGCATTCAGTAAACATCCTGACCAACAAGGGCTTAGAATAGCTATTCATATCCCATACCAGGCTGGAGGTGCAGTGTGCAGCATATGCTGTATTCTTCATTCCTTATTCGCTGACTGTATACTGTAATTGTTCCATAGATGACCATTTACTTAGTATGGATGGCATATCCACGCTATCCCATTCTCCCCCCACCCCTCACCCCAACAGGCCAGGCCAATTTTGCAACTAAAATGCACCAAACATTTTAAATGCTATCAGGTGTTTGCCATGCCTGGTAAAGACACTGACAAAGAGAGGGATGTATTGTTTTGCTAGCCATTTTTTTGCCATTTCCACTCCTGAAAGCATAATACTGTCTCCTCCTATATTCCATAATCTTAGCAACCAAGCACCTATGCACTCTCTGCCTTTTATTTAAACTTTTTTGTTAATTCTACCAATTCTGTGGGGGTATACTCCCTCATTACTGTTTGCTTCTTACCAGAGATCTCTTCCCTAGGGTCAGTGGGGTCCCTGGTTTCTTTCATTTTTTGTAGTTATTAACTGCCATGCATCTTTAGGCTTCCCATCTTCAATTTCAACTTCGTCCTCCCATTCTCCCTCTTATGCACTCCTCCAGAGATTCCTCGTCTTTAGATTGCAGCCTCCCTCTGGATAATCACTTGGACCTGCTTCACCTGTGCATTCTCACAGCTTTGCGTGTCATTGTTTCTAATTGTCCCTCTCAGGTTTGTATTTTTTTTTTTTTTTTTTTTTGGCTAATTCATTAGCATTGTTGGAACATGCTAACCTAATATGCTTTTCTAGAGCTAAAACCTCTACTAATCTCCTCACTTCAGCTTCTGCCTTTAACTGGGCTTCAGTAGAATTCCTAACTGCCCATAACAACAGCCATGCTGTGGCAGCAATTACTTCTTTTCCTGTGATTTCCATTTATCTCCCACATTTCCCTTCAGGACAAATAACACTCTAGCTGGTATTTTTGGGGTTTTCCTGTACTTACACACTGGGCCAAATTATTCCGAACAATTAGCTACATCCTCCCACGTACTGGAAGTTGGCCACTCAAGATTGCCCCTGCTGACCAAGACACTGTATCTGTGAATCCCATTTCCCTTGGCTTGTTTTGTTTTTGGTCTCCTGGCTGTCTCACCATTTGTCTGGTTGTGAACATACAGAATAATTTCTGCCAAATTCTGAAGGGCAGTTAAGACTGAAAAGAGAAACAGGCCTCTCCATACAGCAAAATAGTAACAGTTCAGTAGGGAACAGTTCAGATTGGAAAGCTGGTTCTGGGCAACCACAGGATGTTCAGAGTAGTGCTCCATGCCTCCCAGGGGGTTTCATGGGGTTATATGGGGTAAGAACAAGGACAGCACAGAGCCAAGTCAGAATTTGCAAGATTGTAAGCATGTTTCTTTGAAGTAACTGATTTGTAGCAGGAGTGGTTCTAGTACAGGTTGGTGTTTTTTGTTTTTTGTTTTTTTGTCTGTTTGTTTTTTGGTCTTATCTAGGAATTTATGGCTTCTCTGGTTTATGGGCTCACATTCCATCTCAACTTGATTGCTCTTGGAAGGTAAGGGGAATGTTAAGATGAGAGGGGTCTGCATAGTGATAGGTAATACTTATACTGAAAACTGTATTTCTAGATTCCAAACTCTCCATTTTGGGAAGACTTATTCAGAAAATGTAGAGTAGCACAAAGCAGGAGAAAATACTTGGAAGTTCACTGCTCTAATACAGAATCAGATGTTTAGCAAATTCTATTAAAAAACTATCATTCTACCAAGCAAGATGGGTATAAAATTGGCTCTGAGAGTTACTAAGATTAAAATAATATCCAACAAGAATTTTTCAGTTTTTTTCCAATAATTGTTCATTTTGACATTTAATTGACATTTGATTTTATTGCACATATAAGCCATATTTAATAAGAATTGGAAAAATGAAGTTCATGGGGAGGAAATAACTAGAAAATTACTCAATTCCTTACCAGTCTGATTTCAATAGACATGGAATATTAAAATCAATATATACACACACCCACTCACATACATATATGTAAAATGATTTAACATGACTTTGATTAATGTAGACATAATGTTGGGTGAGTTGGAAAGGGGACCAGGGAAACCCAGAAAATCTGTAAACTGATTTGAGCATCTTTATGCCATTGTACACATGGCACAGCTTCTCAGGAACATCTTGCCAGTTTGGATAACAGTCCCCAGGATAGCTGGAGTGTTGACAGTCCTAGGAATAACTGTCTTCATTAATTTCCTGGCATTTAGTCAGTTTAGCTAGCTACTTTTCCTTCATTTTCTCCCATTTGCTACAAATTAAAAATAAAGTTGATATAAATTAGTATTGACAATGAATTCATTCTCAGAATATTTTTCTGTTAGCTTTGATACTAATTTAATGATATTATGTTCACATTTCTTACATCCCTGATTCTGGGTTATTACTTAGATAGTATACCAACAACAGTGAACAATGAGGTCCCTCTTTATTCAACTCTACTACTGTGGCTGAGGACAAAGAGGAGAAGAGGCTGCAATGTGAAATTTATTTATTTATTTTTTTTGCAAAGTTCATATAGCTTAATGTTCTTCAAAACTGGACTTCCCATTTAAGCCTGCTATTGATACTGCAATTATAAAATTTGCTATATTGATTCAACTTGTAATTATTTTCCTCCTCAAAAAACAATTGCTTCTTTGTTTTCAAAATGCTTATGCAAACAGCATCTCATTGGATCCTCACAATGACCTGGCGAGACTAAGAAGGAATATATTGCTATTCTCATTTTTATAAAAGAGGAAATTGAGGCTCAAGGAAAGTGAATAGTGTTACCCATGGTGATGCAGAAAATGTGTGGCTGATATGTTGTTAAAACCCAGCTCTCAGTATTTTAAATTTTGTATTCTTTCTATTATGATTTTAGTATTCAAAAAAGTAGCAAATATTTTTCACTCTCCACTAACAGTATATGAAAGTTTCCTGACATCAAGGTTAATGCTATTATTTAACTTGTTAAGCTTTGTCAATTTTATTGAAGCAACAAGATATCAAAGTGTTTGTTAATTTGCATTTAATGATAAATGGTTAACAACTCTCCTGTTAGGGACTCGTGTTATCAATTGAAAATCACTGATCACAGCCTAGCCTATTATATAGTATATTTATAGCAAGGTAGGTTTTTAAATTAATAGGTTCCTATAATAATTATCTAAAAATTAGAGTAATAATTAACTCAATATGACCCTTGAATCACTCAGAATATTTAGCTATGTAAGAGCTATACACAAAAAATCTGACTCTGGTTGTTAAATAAGCCTGCCTAATGTACACAGGCAAGTTCAATATACAGGCTGTAAAGCAAACTTGCTGGCCTCAAGGAATATTTGGTTTTCTACTCTGTGGTTATAATTACAGATAAGCAAGATCTCTAATTGGAATTATGGTCCTGGATTGGCCATCTTGAGGAAAATCAAGTAATCTTGAAGAAGCAGTTTTGAACAAGACCAAAGCTGAAAGACTTAAGACTTTCAGATATGTAAACTATAATAATTTAGAAGCTGTTGTATTGATGCAAAGATAGACAGATAAAACTAGGAACAAAGAATTAAGCCCAGGATTTGATACCTATGCATAGTCACCTGATTTTATGACAAAGGGACCACTACAATTTAGTGGGAAACCAACAAATTGTATGTCCACATCAAAAATATGAAACAACTGCTCTTCCTCATACCATACACCAAAAATATTCCAGGATAATAAAGCTTGAGGATAAAAACATCAGAGAATATCTTCATGGTTTCATGCTAGGCAAAGATTCCCTAAGCATAACCCAAGGAAATTAACAATAAAAGAAAAGATTGAGAGTTGAACTTTATTAAAATTAAGAACTTATGTCCATTAAGAGAGTGAAAAGGAAAGCCATCAACTGAGAAAACATCCAGAATCTGAATCATATCCAGAATATATAAATTTAAATCATAAGATTACATAATGTTAAAGATAGAAGGAAATTTGTAATGGATCTAGTTCAACCTGTTCTTTTGGTTCCTGAGAAAAAAGGCTGATGAGTAATATAACTGAAACTAGAATAAAAACCAGAGTAGTTCATAACACTGGGCTCATTTGTAATATCTGTAAGCAGGTCTACTAAGGATGGTTCAAAGACTTAAGTAGCTTTAAAAAGAAGTTATATTTTGAAATAATTTTACACTTACAGAAAAGTTGCAAAAATAGAACAAAGAATTCTCTTATATTCCTCACTCCACTTGCTTTATTGCTAGCATTTAGCATGTCCATAGCATAAATATCCAGAACAGGAAATTAACATTGGTACAATATTATTAACTCAACTACAGTCTATGTACTAAAACTATTAATAAAGTAATTATAACTATACAAAATAGTTCTTAAAAACTATTAAGCCACAGACAGTAACTAAACTACAGAGCAAAGTCTGAAACACATTGTTGTTTAACATTTGCCAGGGGTATCTGTTAAAATGCAGCATCTTGATCCTCATCTACAGATCCTTAAGTGACCCCTCTCAGGGAGCCCAGGAATCAGTATTTTAAACAGTCAACTGCTAGTCTGTCATTCATTTATAAACGTGGTCTTAGAGGGAGATTTGGTAGAAATTAAAGGGGGAGTACTGGAGAATTTTTATAGCCTGATGTCTTCAATTATCTTTTAACATCTACACTCACTCACACATTTACAAAGAATTGCTAATAGTTTCTTCAAAAGGTCTAATGTCAATCTTATATTTTACTATTAAAATGCACATGTGTTGTGATGTTGGAATGGTAATTAGGTTTATTAAAACTTAAACTCCCACTTTACTTAAGAAACTACAAAGAAGAAACAAGAAGCAACTGAGGCAGGCTGACTGCCAACAATCCATTTCAGTGCTGATAAAAATTCCCTTGCTGTAATAAAGCAAGTCAAACTGATGCCAACATGTCTGCTAATCTTCACTAGATATCCACAGACCTGGAGGTTGCTAATTAATGGACTATGACCCAAAGGCACCCGACTCACATTCCCCTCACAGTTCATGTGCAGCTCATGTAGTTCATGCTTCCCTCATAGTTCACAGCTTCCTTTCTCCACCCCCCACAGCATCCTCTCTTTATAAACTGCCTGCCTGTACTCAGCCCCTTGAGCAGAAACTTTTAGTTCTGCTCTGCATGCGTGCTATTTTAGCTCATTAAACGTCTTCTCTACTTTGGTTTTCAGGGTCTGTTTTCAGCATTAACTATGTTAATCAGTGGAACATATATAGTCCTTATTTTTTCTTGGCATAAATCGCCAGTTATCCTTCAGCTTATCAGGTCAAGCAGCTACATAATGCAAGAGAGAATGGGGACATGAGGCAGGATCGATACCAGTAGCCCTAAACCCTGTAAATTATTTTCAAGGAAGGAAAATCAGGCCTGTTGACAACCCAACTGCCAGAGGTAGGGAAGTGAATTGCTCACACATGAAAACAATGGAAACCACTCTTAATGCTGCCATGATCAGCTCTGATGAAAAGGTGGGTAGTCACTCACCTGGAAAAGCTTAGATCAGAAAGTGCTACTGAATTCTTCCCAAGTGCTGTTTCTGATCAACTAGTATTTGCTATTTCACAGCATAAACTGGAATTCAATAGGAAAGCTTGCTACGGAATGTTAGAAGTCTGTGAGGGTGTGGTAGGAGTAGAACATGCTAAGAACTTACTTGTTGGTAAGTGCTCAGTACTTACCATCTTTGTTGAATTAAACTTAAGGTTAAAAAATTGTAAGGAAATCCCAATATTTTTATGATCTTGGGAAAATTATGTTTGCTCTAATGACCAAGTACAAAAATATTTGTGGAAGCATTTTGCAAATAACTATGTGCTATAAAAATGCAAAGTTTTAGTTTCCCTATTAATAATTCCATGACAGCTCATTACCAGTGTTGTACTTACACTGGCTTTCTTTTTTTAATGAAATTTTATTGAGATATATTCACATACCATATAATCATCCAAAGTGTACAATCAACTGTTCACAGTATCATCATATAGTTATGCATTCATCACCATAATCAAGTTTTGTACATTTTCATACTGCTCCCAAAATAAAAATAAACATAAAAATAAAAAGAACACCCCCAAATCCCATCCCCCCAACACTGGATAAATGGAATATGATCCACAAGGTTTTCACAACCACATGTTCACACTGTACAAGTTATATAGTTAAACAAATGTCTTTAAAAATCAAGGCTACTGGGCTGCAGTTCAACAGTTTCCAGTACTTCCTTCTAGCTATTCTAATATACTAAAAACTAAAAAGGAATATCTATATAATGCATAATAATAACCTCCAGAATGACCTCTCGACTCCATTTGAAATCTCTCAGCCACTGAAACTTTTTTGTTTCATTTTTCTTCCCCTTTTTGGACAAGAAGTCTTTCTCAATCCCACGATGCTGGGTCCAGGCTCATCCCTGGGAGTCATGCCCCAGTTTGTCAGGGAGATTTACACCCCTGGGTTTCATGTCCTGTGTAGTGGGGAGGGCAGTGAACTTACCTGCAGTGTTGACTTAGAGAGAAAGGTCACAACTGAGCAACAAAAGGCATTCTCTGGGGGTGACTGTTAGGCACAATTGTAAGTAGGCTTAGCCTCTCCTTTGCAGTAACAAGCTTCAAAAGGGCAAGCCCCAAGTTGCGGTGCTCAGCCTTCTAACTGGTAGTCACCAATGCTTGAGAGAGTATCAGAAATTCACCAGGTGGAGAATTTTAATATTTCCACACTTTTCCCCAGTCTCTCAAGGGGGCTTTGCTAATACTTTCTTTTTTTTTTATTTTCTGCTCAAATTACTTTGAGATATATTGGGGCTTCACACCAACATGTACAAACCAACCAGATCTCACTCGCTATTTAAGGTTCTGTGTAATTATGGTGTTTGAGTAAACTGACCACAAGTGAAATTGAATACTGTGCTACAGAAAATATAAAGTTTGAACTAAATAAACATCTCTTCCTTTGGTCTCACAGAGAAATTGAACTTTTAAAACATAGTCAATATCATCCTTTACCCTTTAATCTGATTTATCTTTTCCTAAGCAAGTCCATTTTATTCCTATCTCTAGTTGAAGTCTGATCTCTTTTTCAGCTTCTTTAACAGTTGCTGTATGGGGTAATGTTGACATTCATAGCTGCCAAATTCTGGCTCTGAGTCACAGGTGTCACACAGATTAAGAGTTTACAATCTAGAGACCTTTACAATAAGCCTTCCCCTGATAACCTATGCTCTCAGATTCAATTCTCAAGGTTTGTACATTATAGTTAGTCCATATTAGTGAGACATTACAATGTTTGTCTTTTCATTTCTGGCTTATTTCACTCAACATAGTATCCTCAAGTCCACTCACCTAGTTGCATGCCTCACAATTTCATTTCTTCTTGCAGACCTGATTGTTTGCATCTCTTCCCAACTTCAAGTTCCATGATTTAATATTTCTACACTTTAAATGGGCCATTGCTGGTAGCTTTAAATGGGCCATTGTGGGAGCATTTACACCATGGAAATAAGCAAACACTACAAGTCAGGGCTTTGTCTTTCCATGAAGTGTTGGTTGTTAAATATTTGCCAGCTCACTACTGAACTTACCTATCCTCAATAAGAACTCTGGCAAGAAAATAACTCACCATAATTTTCTAAATATATCTAAAAATTTGGGTTTTATTTTCCTTCCAAGGATTTTTTAATGTATATATTTAAGGTTGACTTGCATTTTACACGTGTGTAGCAGAGCCATTTGCTGAAATAAAATTTTGAGTGGTTTTTTTTTTGCCCTTAGAAAACTGTTATGAAGGCGTTTTTCAAATATGTGCCATCACACACAATGATAGTTGTCAAAAAGCATTGTCATAGCTTTGAACAAATGTATTGAAGTTCTGTTAAGTGAGAATGTAGACTCATTTTTGTTCTCTGTTGACAGATGTATGATATGTTGAAAAATTTCTGGCACACATAGACAACATCAATGCTTAAGTCACAAAAATTATAGCAAGTCAAATTATATTTAAGACTACATAGTAAGGGGAGGTGCTAAGTCATTACAGCAGTCCTCTTTAGGACATTGCTGAGTTCATTTCTTTCTTTGTTCTTGGTGATATAGCTAAGCCACTTTGGGTGAATGAAGTAAAGAGTAGAGTTGGGGAAGAGAAGTATTGAAGGGTTGTCAGCTGTAGCCCTAACTCTGTTCTATGATGAGAAGTGGAACCCCTTGGAAATCAAAGACTAAGATTTTCTTTTTTTCTCTTTTTTTTTTTTTTTAGTTTTACTTTTTCTGTGAGTTTTGCAAAAATCAATTACAGAGACATATCACTGTAATTTCACTTTTAATTGAGTCATTAAAATGCTTATTAGGTGACAAGATCCGAGAGCATGACACCATAAGCAAATTAAAAAATATCACACTGTTTCCATCTCTGTTTTGTGGTAGCTGAATTCTGGTTGTTCCAAAGGGTAGAATGAATGACAGCTGCCCCTTAAACTTCTTCTGTCACAGAATGCAGACACATCATCAACTAACCTAGCCCCAGGAGGGACCTAGTGTCTAAAATTCCTTTGTGGACATGTGCTTGTAAAAAGAGCAGCAAAGGTTTTCTTCCATCTCTTCCCCTAAGGATTTTCTTTTTTTTTTTTTTTTCCCACTAGTTTCTGGTATCTCTTCCTTTGATCTTACTATCTCTATAAAACTCATATTAAAGAATCATAGCCAAAGAAAATTCTCACATCTTCTTTCAGACACCATCATCTTTTTCCTCAGTTTGTATACTCTTTTACAAGCAAATCCTTCGATTTTTATTTTCTATGACCTTATCCACCATCTAGTGGAAACGAGAAGTAATGTCTAAAACATGAAAGATAAAAGTAAAAAGGTCCAGATAAACAGATATTCAATTTCTGAATAATGAAATAATCAGAATCATTAAGCTTTTAAAACCAATACTTATATAATTAGAATGTAGGTTAAAATATTCCCATGCTTTCTCAAATTTCAGAAATGTTGCAAAGCCAATGTTGAAATGCTAATCAACAACTGTTAAGTTCAGAAATTTATGGTCCTCTAGAATTTTATGAAAGTACATCCTTTGCTGAAATTTACAATACGTATCTCTTCTCAAACAGTGATATCACAGGCTTTCTGGAGTCTTTTAGTCAAAGGCCTATATAACAAGGAAACGACTAGTTCTTAAGAAAATCAGAAGTGAAAGTTGTCATACCTGAATGAAATAAAATAAGGGGAGAAAAGAGGAGTTGAGAAGTTCAAGAAGATACACTATTACCCTTTATCAAAATATTTTAATAGATAAAAAGAAATTATTCTTGCAACTTTATAATGAATCCCCTATAGAGTATCATGCTGTTCATAATACATATGTACATGAGAGTCTGCTATGTATAAAGCACTGAAAAGGAACACAGAGTTGAATAGTACAAAGTCCCCAACCTCAATAACATTATTGTTACTCTATTAGGAAAGATAAGATAGTTAATTTTTCAGAAACTGCAATGGAAAACTGATTTTGTAACTCCAATGGAAGAATCTGGATTAAACAGAGAAGCTAGTAAATTCATGGTTTTGTTTTGTTTTGTTTTAAAATATGACTAAAAGGCTTATAACCTCCTTAGGCCCAAACCATTTTTCAAATGGGGATTAAGATTCTCTATAAAAGCAGGGGTGGGGGTGGGGAATGGGGCGCTAATGCTTAATTGGCACAGAGTTCCTATTTGGATAATGGAAGGTATCCATAGTAGTACAGCATTATAAACATAATTAACAGCATTGAATTGTATACTTCAAAGTGGTTAACATGGGAAATTTTATGTTGTATATGATACCACAATAAAAACCCATATAACTTTGTGTACAACACAAAGAGTGAACCCTAACATAAACTGTGGACCTTAGTTAATAATATATCTGTTCATGACTTGTAACAAATGTATCACACTAATGCAAAATATTAATAATAGGGAAAACTCTGTGGGTGAGGGATTGGTGTATGGTTTCTCTATACTTTCTGAATGATCTTTTCTGTAAATCTACACTTGTAAATTAAAAAGTAAAAAATAAAGAAGCTCGATAAGTCAAGTAATTTGGGAACTTCATACCTTCAGGTTATGAGATAGTGATGACCAAAAACACTGTTGAGAATGAAATGTTGAGTATTCTTTAATTAAATCTTTCCTCTAAGAAAAATAATTTGGAAAACTGGACTGCCAACTTTGGAACTGAAGTAAAGCAATCTTACATGACACAGAAACTCTGAAAAATTATTGTTCATGAAAATTATCGTCCAAGATAATTATTACCCTTGTATAGCTTGCTGAAGAAGTCTCCTTTTCTTATTTCTAGAGATATTGGTTTAGATATATAACACACCTATATTATAGAGTCTATACCACTGATCCTTTAAAAGAGTCTTCATGAAGACTCCTGCTCAGGGCAATGTACCCAGCAGTTTTGTGACCTTCGGAATATTTAAGATATTTTGGACCCCAATCAGGTCTGATTTGGCTTGGGTCCAGTTCAAACTTGAACAGGATATTATGGGCAACAGTTGACCTGGGAGATTTGGAAAAGCCCTGAGGAAAACTAATTTTCAAGAAACCTAAAGTGACTGTGTGGGTTCTAATTTCCCTAAGAATCCATCCAGGTACACTCTTTGTAAATTCTGTAAAAGAACATTCCTTGCCAAGACAAGAAACATTTTCTCTCCCTCTAAGGTGCACCTCTAGTTCACCCTGATGCTAGAAATATTTGGCACCTTGTTGGAAAAGCAAGCTGGCGTGAAGAGTGTGCTAAAAAGAATAAACCAAGTGTCCATATGCGGACTACTATCATGATTGGATTGCTTCTCATGGGGGATTCTAAAAGAAAAGTAACTTGCAGAGGAGAACATAATTACTATAGGTCATAATGATCTACAATTTAGAACAGTTCTTTAGCAGGTAGTCCCTTTTTATCTGGACAATAGTCAAACCATGAATAATTTTAAAGTCATGGTTTTCATTAATATTATTTTCATCTAAAAAGAATTTCAGTTTCACTTGTCTAGTTCACTAAAAGATTGGAGCAAAGAAAAGAGAAATCACGACTAATTCTATTGCTTTTCATCAAAGTGATAAAGTGTAAAAAAAAATTTCAGAGATCGTACCTCTTATCAAAAATAATTACAAACACCACAACTCCGCAGCAGCTGCCGCCAAGCCAAGGGCATTCTAGCGGGTTGGGGGGGGGGGCGGGGGAGGGGGCGGTGCAGCAGCTTCCCTTGCCCCAGGCAGTGACCCGCCGGGCCCTTCCGCCTTCAGTGTCCATCACCTAGGCTGCCATGTCTTCTGGAGCCAACGTGAAGGCCCTGCAGCGCCTGGTGGAGCCGCTGAAGCTCAAGGCTGCCATGAAGAGGATCCAATTTTCTTCCGGAGGGTGCAAAGCTTCAGCAGTTCTGCCTGCAGTTTGCCTACAAGCAGGTCCTGCTGGTGGATGTTGCAGCCCAGAGCAATGCGTTCCAGGAAGATCCTGCACTTTACTCTGACTATTCATTGAAGAATGCCTTCAAACCCAGTGATGAATGACTTGCCTCCAAGTTTCAAGAAAACACTTTTCACTAGCTGTTAAACAGCTGAAAACCAAAGCATAGAAATTTATTGAACTAAAGTAGCATTAATGCAGAACAACAAAAAAGTTACTGCTCAAAAGGCACGTTTTGGGCAGGCAGTTTATTCGGGTGCTAGGAACAAAAGGACAGCATGGGAATGGGGAGGAGGTGCAAGGGAGAGTGAGCTGCAGAGCTGCTTGAGGCGGGATATCCTTGGGCCAAGTTTCATCAGTTTTGCGATTTGGACAGGCAGGATGTCTCTGCAGGAGCAGGGCTATCTAGAGAAAGTAAGCAAGCTTGCTGCTGTCAGCATAACTGACTTCTTTTTGTAAAGGCAGAGGTCTTAGTTATTTTGGTGAAGGATTATTGGTATGTCAGCCTGACAGTTTTCTCTGTTGCTTCTTTTTTAGTTCCCTCGATAAAAAGAAAGTTGTCACTGCCCAAGAGGGCTTGTTACCATTTGAAAACATGATACTAAATAGTTAGGCCCACCTGATCCCGCATCAAACAGAGAAGCAGGTCTCTGTTTGGTGAGAAGGTGAGTTTATTGAAGATGCATCAACAAGGAACTGGAGGGAAAAAAAAGCTTTCCAAGATCATTTCAGAGTGAGAAGAATTATTTGGACTTTTATAACCTCAAACAAAGAAATGGCCAGAAGCCAGAAGAATGCAGAACAGAAAAAAAAAAAAAAAAAAATAGAAGACAGAAAGCTGTTTGGTCAGCATTTCCTTGATGTCTTCATGTTCTCCCCTGATTCAGGCTTGTTTTTCAAGGTCCTAATTATGAGACCATATGGTTACATCCCTCATATTTTACTGCAGACAATGCTAGGAAAGTTCCTCGGAGCAGAGAATAAGTTTTTGTTGTTGAGATTAGAGCAACAGCAAGTTATTTTAACAAGGGCTTTTCATGATCAGAATAACTTAAAGCTGCTTGAGTGATCTTAATAATCAGTGTTTTTTTTTCCCTCTATTGGCTATTGAAGACTATACTATCCATTTTCCAGCTAAAGAATTATATTGAATATTTTCTACTTACCCATCTGTCATCACTATAGTACACCAAGGTTTGGCATGGTGACAGGATGTTGTGGCTTCCAGAAATCAAACCAGCCTTGTTTGTGATTTTAGAGGAAAACCAAAAATGGTGTTCACTTAGATCTAGTTGTAAAACAAGCAGGACATCTTTTACAGCAATATTTTCAGAAATTCTGCAAAATATTTTTAGTGCCTCTACTGTACTAGGCATTGTGCTAAATGTTAGGGGAAAAAAAAGATGAATAAGAACAAAATTCTTTCCCTAAAAGAGAGTGCAATCTCAATTACCTTTTCCCTTCTTGGTAATCAAGATCATTTTATAAGGTCCAAAGAGGGAGGCAGATGTGCCAAACACAGCTTACAAGAATTTATTTAAATAACCATTACTAGGATATCCAGCTGAAGCACAATTAATTTAGCACCACTTAAACCTCATTTCATTTGTACACTTCTAGTATTAGAAAATATCTTTTATACTATCACCCTTCGAATAATTTTCTTTGTTAAAGAACCTCTTCTTTCTCCTCTCTTAGAATGAGGTGATGCAAAAAGTAATTGGTAAATAAATTAAAAAAGAAAGCAAGTAAGACTCTGTGTCTTTGGGTGTTGAACAGTGAAGACACCCCTCAGGCAATTTGGATAATTTACATATTTTCTCCCTCTATTTAGCTTTATAAATAGAAACAGGTGGTCTTTCAAGTCTTGAGTTTACTGACATCAAAATTACATTAAGACTGGAAAGCAACTAGTCTGGATATTAGAGGTGCAATATTACAGTGTGGTTATTAACAGGCCAGGCTTTAATCTAGAACTAGACTGCTGGGGTTCAATACCAGTTTAGCCATTTACCTGTTGATTAAGTCATGTAAATCTTTCTGTCTCTCTTTCCTCATCTGTAAAGTGGAGATAATAATAATGTCAATATCTAGTATCAAGAGTCACCTGAGATAGAACTAAATGTAGGGATTTAAGAGCAAACAGAAGGCCTATGCAGTACTGTAGAGTGAGAACTAGAGCTAGAGGAGGGGTAGTCAGATAATTTTGGGTTGATAATAGATACATTCAATAAATAAAAAGAAATACTTCAAGTAGTATAAAATCATAGAATTCAGGGGACATAAATAGATATGTTAATAATCAAGATTATAAGATGTTGAGTGGGATTTTTTCTGTTACATGTAATTGAAAAGTATGTTAACCAACCCCTCTTCTATGAAAAATTCCAAGGAGATGCCAAAAATTGGGTTATTATTATGTTTGTTAGTTGTAAAAACTGTATTTCTGGTTTTTACTATATTTATCAATATGTATTATTATTAGCAGAAGCTCACAATTGATGCCCAGAAATATTATCCCAAGCATCATGAAGTTATAGCAGTTGCAGAACTTCTAAGAGAGAGGTAGAGAAACAATCACATTTTAGCTAGGAAATCAAGACAAAGAGGAGGAGAGTCAGTGACAGAGCAGAGATAGCTTATACTCCAGTAGCACTTTTACATGATCTCCTCTTGTTGGGATAGACACAAGGATTCCTTAATTGTACTGATGCTCTGTTTTCTTAGCTTAAACAAATTAAGGTGCATCAGTACCTTCAAAATATTACATGATGGGAGGAAATGGGCCAACGAAATGAGCAGAGAAAAGACAACAGCTGTGTTTACCTAGACAACTAGTCCATTCACTAGTTTAACAACATTGGCCAGTCTGTAATGTACATCCCAAAAAACTGACCAATGAAATTAAGGGAATACAACCTAGCTATAACTTTGAATGTTTCCATAAATTAATCATGTTATGATTTATAGGCATCCATGTATTATCATATTCATAATTTCAATATTAGGCACATTTAAGGAAGGGAATACTTAAACAATGAGAAATGTCATCCCTGACTAGTCACCCTGGCAATGTACTATGCTTCCAGCCATCAGATGCCTATTGCTATGACATTGCAATGTCATTGCCAAGTGTAAGAACTGTGGGATAGTTTGTTGACTGGTAAAAATGCCTGTGGTCAAGTTGCTATTTTTCTAGTTATATCTATTGTGAGTTTCAAGTCCATAAATATATTCCTTCTGACTCTGCTTCCACCATTGTACAGAATGATATAGTAAAGTTAGCCTTTCCTGATTTCATGAGGAAAATTAACTTTTTGAATATATTTTCCTCACACCAAAGAGAATTGCAGAATAAATTTCATAATGTCACAAAAACAGCAAATAAGAAAATGGATACTTGAATGAAAGACAAACTTTTTGCTGTAAGTTCCTTTTTATCCCTTAAAGATCAATTAATTTAGAAATTATTGATTTTGCTTTTGCAGGGTACAACTCTATCAAATGATACTCAAATACATGAACTGCTTCACTCAGTGGATAGCTTAGGGTCTATTGTTTCATTCGCCCATGTTTTCCCCTTCAAATTTCTACAAAGAGTAAGCTATATCATGAAATTTGATTATAAACCCTATAATGCCCTTTGAGCAGGCTGAATGAATGCCATTAATATAGGAAGGATGTATTCATGACAAATTTTTGATATTCTTTAGGCCAATATCTGCTTTCCTTCTATTTGCAAACATATCCTTAATCTCTTGGTTTTCTATAAACTGTAGCTTATATACATAGCTTTTTTTCTTTTTTTTTAATTCATGAAAGCCCTCTAATTTTCTACATCTATATTGCTTAGGTATATATATTGTTAGGTTTACAGGACCATAGGACCATATAAAGGATGTATTTGAAATTGGAATCTGGATTTTCAGTGAGAAAAAATGTCATGAAATTCTATTAAAATTAGTCTGACAACTCTTGGCCTAAACTATTATTAAAGGCTGTATAATAGGAACAACTTAATCCCATAGCCTAGAAGTTTCTATTTCATTATTGTTGCCTCATTATTTTTTGTTTAAATTGTAACTTTAAACTGATGCTACATGTTGAATAAATTTAAATAAATATATATGCTATTCATTATTGTTAAGTGATCTATTGGCCAGAATAAAAAGGGTAAATGCAATTTTGATCTTTGGTGCACAGCATGACCTAGGCAGCTAAGTGTTTGGCCTATTGTCTTTGAAAGCCAGTAAAGAGAAAAAGGGTAAATTGATCTTAAAATGTAAATTCATGGGAAGCAGGCAGGAAGTGAGAGGCTCTTAGTCTCACAAAAAGAGCAAAATGTAATTGTTCAAGTGTTATTCTAGTCTTCCTATACCACCCCTCAGGTCAGAGTGACCTGTTCCTGCATCTATGCTCCCTCACCCTTAGGAATGTCCTTGTCTTAAGCCCTTATAAAATGCTTTTTGTCCTCTTTGCATTGCTTGGTCATCTTTCCTATGAACGCAATGCCTCCCTGGACTTAGAGAATCATCATGATCCCTCCACAATTTCTCACTCTGTAAGAAAGCCCTGAATAAAAGTTCATGTATCAGAAAATGCTCATTGTCTTCTTTGGCCTTTGGACTGGCATGGCCAGTTTACAGGCTTCTTAAGTCTCTGACTCTTGGTAGCCCTCCCGTGTGTCAACACAGATCCCATCCTCTGTATCTGTTCAGATGAGCCATGGGATAAATGGATGTGTAATAGCATTAAACAATATTTATTTGTTTTCTTTATGGAAATTTTTAGGACTAGACACAAATATACCACACCCTCTTCCCTCTTCCTTCTGGGCATATTTTTGAGAGCCCATAAATGCTACGCATGTGGTTCCTGTCTGTTAGAAAGTTTCAGTCTACTGAAGTGAGAGATACAAGAAAACATAAAATTCCAGTATAGTGTGGTAAATATTATGATACATCAGAGCACTGAGGAGACATACCTACTCTAGTTATGGGGATTAGGGTAGAACACACTATTTTTATAAAATATTTCTTTCCAGAAATAAGACAATTGTGGTTTGTTGTTGAGTGATATGCTTGCCTACAGTAACAATGAAGAAAATACTGTCTAAATTGGGAATTAACTTTTATAAACAACTTGACTTTTATTGAATAATATAATTTCAAGATATTAATGTTTTCTAATTCCTAGTATATTTTCAACAGCTGATTTATAGTCAATAACAAGAAAAAAAACTTTCTCTAGTTGTATGGTACAGTGCAGAGAATGTCAGATTAGGTAGAAAAATATATATGTGTTAGTAATAGCTTGGCAGTACATTAATTTTGATGAAGTTATTAAACTTAATTAAACCTCATTTTCTTTGCTAAAAACATGAGGAGCAGATGGTTTGTATGGTGTGTGAATATATCTTAATAAAACTGCATTAAAGATAAAAAAGAATAAGGCTCAAGGAAAAGACTCCACATTGGCAATGAAACTATGTTTTAATCCTTGCTATTTGTTGCCTCTGAAATACATGTAAAAGTCAATTAAGAGAGAGAAACTAAGATGGCAGCTAGGTAAGACAGGGCAAAAAAACACCATGAAAAATGCTAGATAAAAACCAGAAAGTGACCCAGAATACTGGTTTTAGCAATGCACCAGCTGGATGAGGTCTGCTAGTGCACAGCGGCCATATACTTGGTGAAACTGGGAGTCTGCATTCTGAAATGAGTGAGTAAGCTGGCTGGAAGACCCGCAGCCATGCTGAGGTGTGGGGAAGCCAGGGGTTGGCGTTTGGAGACCGACTGGTTCTTTTAAAAAAAAAGGGAAAAACCCAGGAGTGGCTGCAGTTGTGACAGTGGGAACCATGAGGTAAAACATGGCAGGAGAGGGCTGAGCCAACCTCTTGGTGTCTGGTCTGGAGGATAGCCCGCTGCAGACACCCTCAGGGCCAGGGCAGTGGAGGGGAGAGCCAGAAGCAGACAGAAACCCTGTGGCTTGCAGCTGGCTCCCTGGAGGGCTGGATAAACTCCTGCCCAGGGTAATGCTGACAACCCACAGCCATGCCAGTTGTCCCAGAGCTGGGAAGGAGGAACTGTGCAAGGAGGGGGGTTTGAGACACCCCATTTGGCCATCTTTGCATCAGGTTGAGAGCACCCCTGCATGTCCTGGTGGCTTGGGGCATCCCTTGAGGGATGGTGCTCACTGGTGACGTAGCACAGCATTCCCTCAGCAGAGGTCCTGGAAGAGCGCAGCTGAGAAAGGGGGTCTGCTCGGAAAACCCAGGAATGCTACACCAAGTCCAGTGGTTTGTGGGTCAGTGAGAGAGAGGGTCTAGGGCTGAACTGAAATGAAGGCTTAGACTCTTGTGGCAGCCTTGAATCTCTGGGAACACCTGGGGGGTTTGAATGTTAAAGCTGCCCTTCCTCCCTGGCCACCCGGACACATTTCCCACATTCAGGGCAGATGGCTCCAGCAACACACCCAAACTGAGTTCACCAACTGAACCCCACAAGAATCATTTCCCCACACACCGTGGGGACAAGTTTGAGGAGAACTGACTTGAGGGGTATAGGTGACTCACAGATGCTATCTGCTGGTTACTTAGAGAAAGTATACACCACCAACTTGTGCTTCTGAAAAATTAGATTGGTATCTTTTTTTACAACTTGAAAGAACCCTATCAAGCAAAGCAAATACCAAGAGGCCAAAAACAACAGAAAATCTTAATGCATATGATAAAATCAGATGATATGGAGAACCCAATTCCAAACACCCAAATCAAAATATGAGAAGAGACATAGTACTTGGCACAATTAATCAAAGAACTACAATCAAGGAATGAAAACATGGCAAAGGATTTAAAGGACATGAAGAAGACCATGGCCCAGGATGTAAGTGACATAAAGAAGACCCTAGAAGAGCATAAAGAAGATATTGCAAGAATAAATAAAAAAATAGAAGATCTTATGGAAATAAAAGAAACTGTTGACCAAATTAAAAAGACTCTGGATACTCATAATACATGATTAGAGGAAGTTGAACAATGTCTCAGTGTCCTATAAGTCCACAGAACAGAAAATGAAAGAACAAAAGAAAGAATGGAGAAAAAAATCAAAAAAATCAAAATGGATCTCAGGGATATGACAGATAAAATAAAACGTCCAAACTTAAGACTCATTGGTGTCCCAGAAGGGGAAGAGAAGGGTAAAGGTCTAGAAAGAGTATTCAAAGAAATTGTGGGGAAAACTTCCCCAACCTTCTACACAATATAAATATACAAGCATAAATGCCCAGTGAATTCCAAATAGAATAAATCCAAATAAACCCACTCTGAGAGATATTCTGATCAGACTCTTGAATACTGAAGACAAGGAGCAAGTTCTGAAAGCAGCAAGAGAAAAGCAATACACCACATACAAAGGAAACAACATAAGACTAAGTTGTGACTACTCAGTGGCCACCATGGAGGTGAGAAGGCAGTGGCATGACATATTTAAAATTCTGAGAGAGAAAAATTTCCAACCAAAAATACTTTATCCAGCAAAACTCTCCTTCAAATTTGAGGGAGAGCTTAAAATTTTCACAAACAAATGCTGAGAGAGTTTGCTAATAAAAGACCTGTCCTACTTCAGATACTAAAGGGAGCCCTACTGACACAGAAACAAAGAAAGGAGAAAGAGATATAGAGAATTTTAACAGACGTGTATAGAACCTTACATCCCAAATCACCAGAACACTCATTTTTCTCTAGTGATCATGGATCTTTCTCCAGAAAGGACCATAAGCTGGGACATAAAACAAGCCTCAATAAATTAAAAAAAAAAAAAAAATGAATATATTCAAAGTACATTCTCTGACCACAATGGAATACAAATAGAAGTCAATAATTTTTGAATTGTAACTCCACTGTTTACTTCCTACATGATATAAATTACACAAACTCTAATGACAAATCAGTGGTTTTGAACACAAAGTAAAATATGTAATTTTTGACAACTATATAAAGGTGGGGGAATGGAGGAGTATAGGAACATAGTTTATGTGTCCTATTGAAGTCAAGGTGGTATCAAAGAAAAACAAGATTGTTACGGATTTATGTCCGGCGCTGCCCCGCTCGGTCCCCGGTTCCCGGCCGGCGAGGGGAAACAGGGAAGGAGAGAGAGAGATGCAGACTGCGCGAACTAACCTGGTCATGAATCACGACTCGAACCACACGGCAGTTGTGAAAGCAAGCCCTTTACTACAGCTAGATGAACATTCTGTGTTACTGGTTCCCACACGGGGCACGGCGCCTCGTGGGAGAGCAGCCTCGATGTGGCCGTCAGGCACGGCTCCTTGTGGGCTGTCTCACCCTACCCCGTCCGGGTAAGACCTTTTATACACAATTAACAACCAATAAGCTTCTAGGCTAGTATCGCGTATACAGGATTTCGATTGGTAGGAGCGGGTGGCGGATACATGCGTCACTATGCGGAAACAGGATGCAGGCGCCATCTTGGCTCACTCGATGGGCGGGGGTAACTCTAGAGCAGGCTGCAGCGCATACGCTAGGCCCGATTCGGGAGGCGGCTTTCCACAGATTTAAGAGGTTAATTTTAAGCCCCACAGTAAACACAAAGAAATTATCAGAGAATATGACCACAGAGATGAAAAGTAGAGTATGGGTTAAGAAAAATGGGGGAAGGGGCAATGGGGAGTCAAGAAATGAGTGTAGGGTTGCTGTTTGAGGTGAAGGGAAATTTCTAGTAATGGATGGTGGGGAAGAGCATTACAACATTCTAAATGTGATTTATCCCACTAATGGAATGCTAGGGAGGGGGTGGAATGGGAAGATTTAGGCTATATATATGTTTCCACAATTGAAAAAAAAAAAAAAAAGTCTAAATAGATGACAATTGAATGCCAAGGATTACCCTGGATGGGATCTGAGGATGGAGGACAGGAGGCTCAAAGGGACACAGTTGAGACATAAGGAAAAGGAAATATAGAATGTAAGCTTTGTATCAATGTTGAATTTCTTGAACTTCTTAGCTGCGCTTAATGGGGTTGCATAAAAGAATGTTCTTGTTCATGGGAAATGTATATATGAATTATATTGTTTATTCAAGGATGTGTGCATCCTGCTCTCATATGTTCAGAAGACAGAGCAATAGATGATGGATGATAGGGAGGGAGGGAGGGAAAGAAATAGTGATGTGACAGAATGTTAAAGTTGGTGGATCGGGGCATTGGGGGAGGGGGGTCAGGGTATGCTGGAGTTCTGTGTATGGGATTAGTATTGTTTCTGCAACTGTTCCTATAACTTTGAATTTATTTCAAAATAAAAAAAAAAAGAATTGCAGGGACAAAAAGTCTTCACGTCTTTTAATTTATAAATTCATCCCTGGAAAAATTGTTTCAGACTTGATATCCTGTTGAGAATGTCCATTTCCTCCTTTCTTAACAATGCTGGGAATTACTTTTGTTGTTTTTATCAATTTGATAGGCCAAAAAAAAAAAAGTTATAGCATTATTGTTTTAATGGACATTTTTAAACTATTAGTAAGGCTTAATATATTTTAATGTTTTTATCTTTTGTGAATTATGTGTATGTCTCCATTGTCCATTTTTCTTTTAAATTATTTGTCATGGAGTGCCTTTTCTTCTACTTTACCAATGTTTAAAATGTTTAAAAATGTTTTAATTAACATTTCTTAAATGAGGAATAACTTGATTTTTCTCAAATTCCTTTAAAATATATATTAGAATGATCTTAACTTTTTTCTGTATTGACTATGATTTCATCTAAAGATTTCCTAGTATTGCACTACTCTAGAATTCTTGAAATAAACTACATGGGCTGTAAAACTTTTTTAGTACAGTATTGAATTTGATATGTATATATTTTATTGAGTATTTTAGTGACATCAGTTTTTATTTTCTATTCCAAACTAACTCCACCAGATTTTTAAATTACAGTTGTGCTACCCTCATTTACAGGGAAAAAAAAAAAAAAAGATTAGAAGCCATCTTTTTTCCTGATTTAAAAGCTTAAATGGCATAGTAATTATCTATTCCCTGAAGATATAAAGGAGTTTACTCATAAAATCCTATGAGCATATTCACCCTTCTTAAATATCTCTGACAGAGATTTCCTATTATTCAAGGTTACTCTGTTCAGATTTGCTTTTTGATTTTAGGTCAAGTTGAACAAATTCTATTTTTCTATACAATTTTCCCTCTCATTCAAATTGTCAATTAAAAAAATATTTTTATGAATAAATTCAAACATATGCACAAATAGTTTAATAAATCCCTCCATTACAATTCTACAATTAGATTTTGTCACGTAAACTTTATCTTTTCTTTTTCTTCCCTTGGCTGAAGTGTTTCAGAATAAATCTTGGAATTTTACTTCTTCAAATTTTGGTATGCAGCTCTAAAAATAATATTTTCTTACATAATTACAGTATCATTGTCACCTAACAAAAAGGGTAATATATCCTTGGTATAATCTAATACTCAATGTGCTGGTTTGCCTATATTATGTCCCCCAAAAGCCATATTTTTTAATTGCAATCTTGTGGGGGCAGATTGATTCTTTTTTATTATGGCGTGACCCCTTGATTGAATGATTCCATGGAGCTTTGGCCCCGCCCATTCAGGGTGGGTCTTGATTGGCTTACTGGAGTCCTTTAAAAGAGGGCTCTAGGCCCAGAAGCTTGCTGATGCTTTGAGATGCTACCCCAGAGTTTGCCCAGGAGAAGCTAAGAGAAACCTAGAGGCATTTTGGAGAATGCCATTTTGAAATATAGGAGCTGAAACATGACCCAGGACAAACAGACACCAGCCATGTTCCTTCCCAGCTGACAGAGGTGTTGCGGACGCCGTTGGCCATTCCTCAGTGAAGGTATCCTCTTGTTGATACCTTAGTTTGGACACTTTTATGGCCTTAGAACTGTAAGTTTGTTACCAAATAAGCCGCCTTTATAAAAGCCAATCCATTTTTGGTATTTTACCTAACCGCAGTACTAGCAAACTGAAACACCCAGCATAATCAGATTTATCCAGTAGTTTCAAAACTGGCTATTGGCAATTTGTTAAAATCAGAATCTAAATAAAATTCACATTTTTGGTAATAAAAAATGTCAATTAATTTAAAATATTTTTAATGTTGGTCAAAAGGAGAACACCAATTGAAACACCTAAGTATAAAATCAATAGCTGATCCAAAATGGCACATAGAAAATGTGAAGCCTGTTGTAAAAATGCCTAATCTTGCAACAGCACCAGTGTTTGCATTTGTTTGAAAAGGATTTTAACATATTGAGTACACCATGATAAATAAGGATCTATGGTAGTAAATAGGCTTAAGATGAAGATAATTAGATGACATACTTTCTAAGGTTCCTACCAGCTTTGAATTTTATCTTATAAGCCTTCTCAGTTATTAACCAATGTCCTTAAAGAGAAGTTGTCTGTGTATCTCCTGGTATTTTAATTACATCCTTCTTCAAAGAATTCTTGGTAGACTTACTCCAGCATATAAGATAGGTGGGAAAGTTTTTCAAATGGCATTTTCCTTCCTCTTTAGCCATATTTCTAATCACCCCTCCCCTACTCCACCTGTTCTAAATGAGGACCACTTTTTAAAATTTAGGGGTAAGAAGACAATTGGAACAGGTAGACATTATCTTCTTATGTTGCCATTTCCCCAAAACTAATATTTTATATTATTCTCTGAGTATGAACACGTGAATTTTTAAACACATACACACATACACAAACAAAGTAGAAGGTTAAAGACAACTTTACCAGAAATAAGTTTATGGAGAAGAGGTTTGGGAAGAGAAAAATAACTATTTATTTGTTATGGGGATGTAGGCTGACTAAAATCACCAGTAACCACTGGAAAGAATTAAAGGTAAACAGGCAGAATTGTAGGCATTAACTTCTACACACATTTAGATTGATGAAGATGTAATGAGTCATGCTGAAATGAAACAAAATGGACAACTTTGATTTTTACGTAATAGAGTATCTCTGGAAGTGTGGCCCATGAACCCCCTGCATTAGACTCACCTGAGTCCTTATTAAAAGTTGAGAAGCCTGGCTCCCATCGCAGAAATTCTGATACATCTTTGGTTGAGGCACGGGAATCATATTTCTGAAAGTGACATATGGTGATTCTTATTCACAGTAAAGTTAGAGTAGAAAACAGCTTGTAGGAATGAAAGAAACTAAGGCATCCATGAAATAGGTCAATTTTGAAAAGAGTTATTCCTTTGTTTTATTTAAATTATCATGATTATATCTTAAAGGGAGAAGAGTACTCATTTTAGCAACCTAGTGATGATTAAAGAGGAAAGGACAATTTCAAAATATATGGGAAACTGAAGAGAGGGTACAGACATTATTTGGGCAGTTTGTGCCAAACAAAGAAAGGTGGTCTTTTTGGATCTTAAAATCCATTTGTCCACAGGGAAAACCTTGAGCTAATATAAATCTAGCAATGTTACCCCCTGAGATCAGTCAGTAGATAGTGATGATGAAGGGTCACTCTACTTAGTTTTAGGCTCGATCAAAAGTATTTAACACTGGGTCTCACTTCTCCTTCAGCCAACATCAGTCCTAGTACATACAATATATTTTTTATCAAATTCTCATTGTGTACTAAGTCTTGGGTGGAAGGAATCTATCTGTTGAACACCTACTCTATAGTGTGAATTTTTTTTTAAAGTTATCTCATTTAATTTTGGCAATACCTAGAGAGTTATTATCAACACTACTTTAAAAGATGAAAATGGTTGTGGCTCAGATTGTCTAGGGTTTGTAAGTATTGGATCTGGAATTTGACTCTGGTTTTACTGACACTAAAGTCCATGTTCTTTCCACTATAACACATTGTCTACCATGCGTGGGTCTAAAAGAGGAGTCTTTTGGAAAGCTTACACTTTAATAGAGAAACGGAAAGCATATAGACAAAGAAACATCATCTACAGATTAATATGAAATAATGCACATATATGTTGAGGGAATAGGGCTGCTATATAATTTCAGTTCCATTTATAGGTTTTTAAAGCAATTTTAAAGCATGTACTGTTTGCACTTAATTCATTTTGTTAAAGCTGTCTTTGTATGTAAACAAAATAAGTGTGTAATCTAACTTTCCCACACTAACTCAAAGGTGATCAGTGACTTGAAGAGAATAGCACTTCAATTACAACAGCATTGTTTCTAAAGAGGATTATGTTTGCTATTGTTTTGAAAATCAAGTTCATTCAGGACAGAATTCCATGGAACTAATCCATTGATCTGTAATAACTATAACTGTAGTGGATCTTTGTTTTTCTTTCATTATTGTCTACTCTCTTCTGAAAACATGTTGTTGCTTCAACCAAAAGGAAATAAACAGAAACATTAAAGAAAAATAGTACCTTCCTGTGCTTTGACATCAGGACTGGGATTCCTAGCGTGCCTGATGGCTTTAGTCCTTGAGAATGGGGAGAGCTGAGCAATTAGGGGGCAGGTCTTCTGAGATGGTAGCTGGTGAAAGGGATGCTCTGGTTGTATTTCACAGCTTTGTCTAGATGTGGTTTAGAGGAACTATACTAAAAGTACTTAAATCATACTCCCTTGGAATACTCTCATTGAAGATAATGGGTGAGAGTCATGAAGAATTCCCTCACAGATTCAGGAGAAATTTAATAAGTTTGAAATGAGTGGGTTATAGAGCAGGGAGATTTCTGGGCTTCCAAGACACCAAGTCATGCCAGGACCTGCAAGCCCAATCATCTCCCAGGTGTATACATGCCCCGTGTGCTTGGGCAATTGCTGAGATTTTTAGAATAGTAATTTTAAGATGACAAAACTAACCTTAGGGGAATTCAAAGTGGTGTGCAGGTCCCATTAATCTTTATCCTACAACCATTTATCTGAAAATTCCAGATAAGTCTTTTTTGAAACTGCAAAAGCAGAGACACAGAAGAGGTTTGGTACTTTGCTTAAAGTCGAGCTATGAGTTACTACAAGACAAAATTATACTAGCTATCATTTGTTTCATATGTACTATGTGTCAGGTACTGTTCTAAAACATTATGGGCATTTAATCTTTCTAACAACCTCTAGTTTAATATTATGCCCAGTGTACTGATGAGGAAACTGAGGCTCAGACAGGTAACATTATTTGCCCAGGGCTAATAAATGACACAACTGGGAATTTACCCAGGCCTATTCTACTCCAAAGTCTGTGCTGCTAATCACATCCCTGTCCTGCCCTGCAACATCTTCTTTGTCTACTAGAGGATCCTACTATTACGTTAATTTAGCTGTCTTGTATTGAAAGATAAAATTTATATCTTCAAGGGACTATGTTATTTAATGGATAATTTTTGAAGTAGATCTTTGAGGCTGCTTGACAGGAAACATTGCTGTCTGCATTTATAAAGGAAAGGAATAAAATTTTCAAAGATTAGGTAATTTGCTTGTGATCACAGGAATGGGTGTGAGTCAATAATAGAGTGAAATCTGTCCTTCCAGTTGGCCCACATACTAAGTCACAGGCTGTTAAGTTGTAGAGTTAAATTAACACATTTGACTATATAACCCAATAAATAATATTATAACTATTATCATGTCAACTTATATAGAAATACATGATTCTTTAAAACTAGTTATTGCACATTTAAAGCCTTTCATGTCAAGTTAGTGAAATACAGAAAGGATATAAACTGTAGGAATAAAAAAATTCCTGAGATAAATACATACACACACACACATGCACATGCAGAAACATTATTCCAACATATATTTTCTTATTTGGTACTTGCCCACAACCCATTGAGGCAGATAATTTTAATATTATCATGATTTTACAGATAAAGAAACCAAAGATTAGGAAGCTTGATACTTCCAAATCTCTGAGTTAGTAATTGATAGAGTTGAGGTGTGAGCTATCTCCAGGCCCTATAACTTTCCAGTACTCCTGCTGTCCCCATACTATGATCATTGTAATCATTCATGCTCCTGTGATTAAGCAGAGCTAACTTTCCTTGACATTCAATTGGCTTAATCCTAGTGTCTCAATTTTCCTGATGAAGAAAATACCAGGGATAATAAATGGATATATCTAAAATATTTTGGACCAATCTTCCAAACCATGCAGCATATTCAGCTGTTATTAAGCTCTTGGGCATATATTACTGCAGTCAACAAAAAAGCTAGATATGGGCTCCATAAAAGAGTCCTAAATCCTTTTACTGACTTTGTGATGCACAATTGGAAGCTTCCTGATTTATATGTTCTTAGATCTCTATGGATCCAAAGATGAATGGTTTTCTACATTTTATTGATCAGTTTAATCCATTTTGCACAGAAGGTTAAAGGTGAACCCCTGAAGCAGAGAGGAGAGTTGCTGTGTTAGAGTGGGGCTGAGGCTTAGGTCCCTCACCTGCTCTGCTTTCTCCTTATCCTCTCAGGCACACATGAAGCATCTTTAGGGATTTTTTCATTACAATTTAAAAACAGATTAGTTACGCATTTTGAAGGATAAAATGATGACAATAGTCAACATTTGTTGATCATTTACCCTGTGTCTGGCATGTTTTAAATTGCATTACAAGTATTATTTCATGTAACTCTTAGAAGAACCCTCTGAGGTCCTATCATTACCCCCATTTATACGTGGGGAAATGAAGTCTTAAGAGAGGGTGAGTAACTTACTCCTAGCTAGTGAGAAGCAGGACTAAACCCACACTGTTTGGCCCAAAGCCCAGGCTTTAGATGACTAAACAAGAGAATGGCAGTTACCTGCTTAAACTCAGAGAACCTGTTACTAGGAAAGCCTGGATTAGAACCTTGGTCTTCTGATTTATTAGTATTAGATTTTTTACTTCTATAGCAAAATTACCCTGCCAGAGCAGATTAAGTATTTTATCATCTTTTTCTGATATGGAAACTACAAGAGAACAATATTTCTTAATTTCTTCTTTTACCAGAAATACTGGTATAAAAAATGGTAATTTAACTTGATTGCATCTACTTTGGATATTGTAGTAATACCAGATTTCATTGTGAGTGACTGGAAACCCAGAGTAACAATGACTTACATAAAATGGAAGTTTACTTCTGTTTAATGTAAAAGAGGATTGGAGGTAGGCAGGTAAAAGCTGATAGGGAGGTTCACATAGGAATCAGGTAGCTCCCAATTGTCCATCAGAAAGCCTGTGCAAGGATTTAGGACTCTTTTTATGAAGCCCACATCTAACATTTTGTTGACTGCAGTAATATATGCCCAAGAGCATACTAAGAATCTAGGCTCCTGCTATCTTGCTGTCCCACCATCATGAATATATGTCTTCCTAATTATGGTTCAGTATGCCTTCCTGAGCTCCTACTAACACATCTGTATCCTAGCTATGGAATGCACATCTGTATTCTAGCCACCAGATTAGAAATCCTATTCGCCAGAGCTTATCCCCAATGTGACTCCTATAGACAAAGGACGCTACTCTATTTTCCAGGTGACCACATACCCAACTAAAAAGCAAGGATTATATTATTAAGGAATAAGGGAAGCAACTCTCCAAGAAAGACATGCTGAGTTTGAATGATCAGTGCTACAACTCATTGTCAAGAACAGTAGGCAGGTGGATATATGGGTCTGAGGTTGAGCCAAGTGACCTGGGATGGAGTTATTGTGTTGGTAGACATCAGTGTCTAGATATGAAGTATAGTTATGGAAATTGGTAACTTAAAATATTTGGTTCTTTTGGATGAAATTATACTTTCCTTGTAATTTTATGGTATTAAATTGCACAATAAATTCTTACACCAATATGAACTTGAGCATATCTTACCATATGTTATTTTTAAAATTATAATATATTAAGGTATGATTAACTCAATTTCACAAATATTGTGCTCTACTCAAAAGTTAAGACTCAGTACTTCCACGTAATACTGGTCAGCAATTGGGGCTGAAAATCCACTAATTGAGGAAACTCACATTTGGAAGAATCATATACACATTAATAGGGTCCATGCATTTCCCAAGAGTCCTCATTGCTAACTTAATTTAGATGGAGTTTTACTATACACAGGCACTTCTGGATCATCTTAAAGATTGTTGGTGTATGGCTTACAATACTTGCCAGGGAAACAGAAACTTGGAGGACATTGTACGATCTTAGCATGGGTTCCATTGGCATGTTCTGATTTTAAGGGTCATCAGGGTCTAAGAATTTTGACTTAGGATGCAATGGTCTTGACCCCTTGAATTTCCTCATATGAGTGATACTTTAAATATTCCAAATGGCATGCTATCCCTTAGTTTGGCCATTCCAAATTATCTGGCATTGAAGCTACCAGAAAAAGTGATGCATTTGAACAATTATGTGAAAACTGATTGTTTAATGAAGGCTGAATTTTAATTATACTTAATATCAAGCACTTACTAGGTTAAAGCCTGAAACATTTGCCTTGGAGCATTAATATCAAGCCAAATATCCACTTTTTTTAAGAAATAAAGGAAAAGAGAGAACATTCAATGTCACAGAAGTTGGTGGATATTGGAACTTGTGCAATATTGAATATGAACTCAGAGTTAGTCTTTGTTGGAAGTAAGACCAAGTCAAAGGTCACCAGCCTTCCAGTTCAGAGATATTTCAACAGTATCATGCCAACTGTCACAGGAGGCCTCTAGAAAAAGTCATAATAAAGATTTGGCAGGAAGACATCTCATATAGCAAAAAGTTAGCAACTGCAAGCATGTATCTAGCCAAGGATTCTCAACCGTTTTTCTTCTGATACACCTGCCATGACTTACTCAACACTCTCCCTGTCAATTCTAATTCTTCTTTCATACTTTTAAGTGTGTACATTTCTCTATGTTTGGCTGCAATGGCATCCTTTCTCAACACTGCTGCTTTTAAAGTTGCTTATGCAGGGCATGCTAATTTGTTATCTCAAACTGCAAACTGTTTGAGGAAAAGAAAGCAAATACATCAGTGGAATGTAACGATTATAATAGATCAATTTATAAGTCTAGAAACCTATGCCTACTTACTTAACAAATTCACTGAACAGGTTAGCACTCATCTATTTGTGATTGTAAATTTCTAGAGGTCAGGCCAATTGTTAACCTAAAGCTTGGTTTGTAGCAAGTTAAGAACTTAATAAAGACCTTGATGATAACACAATGGAGATCAGAGACATTCTTTTCTGTTGAGTTGCCATTAATATTTATATAACATAAATATCTAACAAAATATGGTGATATGATATCAAATGCTCTCTTAATAGACTCCTTTTAAATTTGGGGAATGAAAGATACTATCTCTTGAGTTTTATGGTTTGTTAAAATATAGGCATGGTTAAGCTATCAGTTTTGCTTATGTTAACAGTTAATAAGCAGTAGGGTTTTCTGTGGCTAACAATAATTGCTAAAAGCTTACTGCTGAAGTTCTATAGTTGTAACACTATATTTTTAAATGGTTCAGTTTTTCTACCTACCATTTCAATAATTTTTTTATAATTGTAAGTGAAACTAGCTCCTAGAGCCATTTCAAAAATAAATACAGAAATGTCAGATATTTAAAAAATTATCACAGAGCTTGACATTTAAATGATTTCACACTACCTCCCCACCTCCCTCCACCTCCCATAAATTTGCTATTACTGAAATGTAAGTGATGCCATTTGCCAGTATTGTGGGACATACTATGAGTATTATGAAACTAATTTTTGTTTCAATACTAAGAATGCTGTTGAAAATATAGCTTATTGCATTTCATGGTATCTCTTTTTTGTGAGGACCTGAAAGAACTCTATTGCTGAAAGAAACTGGTCTTTTTTTATCTTATGGGTGCCATGAAAAATGTACCTGGGCAAGGTGTATTTCTTTGTTTTGCTTTGCTTAGTTTTGTTTTCGAGTTGGCTACTAGAAAGCTATCAAATTTGTGTTCTGACTTAAGGCAATTTGAAAGTGGGAATTATTTAAGATATGCTTTATTTGTACATTTATAAATTTATTTTAATATCATGTATTGCTAGTCTATATTTCTTCTAAGTCACCTTCAACAAATCTTGAAACAAGTAGCATTAAAGAAAAACCTGTATAATATAAACAATGTGTTGCGCATCATTTGTCTCAGTGCTGTGAAAAGAAAATGGAAACAGTTGTCTGATAATTAGACTACCACCTTGCTATAATTGTAACTTCTCTATGAGAACTATTCATAATTAACACTGTAAAGAATGCACACATTGTAATTTAGTTCAAGGACCTTGCTATGTTATCAGGCTCTTTATAGATGTGTTCTGTATATCATTGGACAAGATAGAAATATACTATTTGCATTTTATAGGAGCATTTTGCTAGCATTATTTATCTTTTTTAAAAACAGCAATGATCCATGCACACATTTACAAAATTTTAGTTCCAGCTTGGACATTTTCATATCCTTGTTCTCAAAAGTATGAAAAATACTGAAGGTCTGATGAATGCCTGCTGTTATGAGCTTTCCATAGAGGAGAAAGCATCCAAGTATTTGTGTGGATAGGACAAACCTGGATGATTCTATCAGCTAAAGAATATGCTAGTGCCAAACACAGAATAAATGCTGAATAAATATTTATTTATTCATGTTGTAGATCTTATGCACTGACTTAGGGAATTAGCAATGTCATGAGTTACTGTGCTGTGTTTTCTCTCTATATATGCCCAGATAGTATGTGTCTTCTGAAATTCATGTTTCCTTATTGGCACTTGTCTATTGGCACTGGGCTATGATAACAGCTGTATAGTAGACAGACCAAATACACAGTTGGAAATGCATGTATTTTCAACACAAGTGAAATAGGATTATTAACCACAAAACTGTATCATTATCTAAAGTATTTTCTTGGAAATCAGACTTTACTTTATTAGTAATCACAATGTCTGACTTGTCTTTCCTTGTGTGTGATATTCCCAGTTCTTTTCTAAGGACTAAGGTGGCCCAGAAGTGCTTTGAGAGAGATCAGCACCCACACTGGGGCACTGAGAGATGGTCTGTTGCATTTGGTTTGGACAACATCAATTCAGTTCACTCTGTGATCATTTCTTGAGCACATGGTCAGAGGATACAGAGATAAATAAGCCTTAGACCCTATGCCCAAGTTGTTCAGAAGCTGTACTTCAAAGTGATATGCAGGAATGAGCAGATCTGACAAGTAGACAGGACTCTTTGTACTTTGAACTGGCTCCTAGGTATACACAGGTTTTTATGATGCAAGCAAAGAGCAGACTCTTAAGTTACTCCACACAGGAGGCAGTATGAGCAAAGGCAGAGAGCTTGAAAGCTGGTGGGGAAGAAAGGGATTGTCAGGCTAAGGGAGGCAGACTTGGATTTCAAGTAGTCTGAGCCCGTGCTATACCAGATTTAGAAAGCTTACAGTAATGGCATGACTCATCAACTGGGGAAAACAGAAGAGAATCCTGTTATCAAGGTAAAGGACAAGTTTTAGTGAGAGTTGCCAGAACAAGGTCAGTGGCAATTAGATTGGAGACAGACTTCATGAGATTTGCCATATGGGTGAGTCTAGTAAATTAAAAGATCATTATAGTTTCCCAATGTCATTAGTATTGACTTGTAGGCTATTGTTTAAGTCAGAAGTTATAATTTATCGCCCGTGGACCATTTCTGGCCCACAACCTGTTTTTGTTTGGCCCTTGAACAAGAATGATTTTTTTTTCATTTTTAAATGGTTGAAAATAAATGAAAAGATGAAAAATATTTCACGACAATTGAAAATTATATGAAATTCAAATTTCAGTGTAGAGACATGAAATTTTATTGGAACACAGTCATGGTCATTTGTTTATGTATCGTCTTTGGCTGATTTTACACTTTTAAGATAGAGTTGAAGAGTTAGCGACAGAGTATATGGCCTATAAAGCCTAAAATATATACAATCTGTCCTTTCCATATGCAATCTCATCCTTTTTACAGAAAATGTTTGCTGATCCCTGGCTTAAATGTTTGATCACAATGATTCAGAACCACTAAGTTTACAGATACTGTGCACAGCTCATTCCAAAAAGCTGAGCTGGAATGAGCTGGTGAAACCTATCTGAGAGAATATCGGTTCCTTTTATGTCTATGAAGAATGAGCAGAGTTTGAGGCCCATTATTAATCAGCACATGGTGGTGGTGGTGTGTGTGGGTGCTCTCTCAGGTAAACTTTTCTTTGAAGGCACCGTGAGTCAATTTGTCACTCTCCAGTGCTTCCATGGGGTTCAATTATGTTAGTAACTTTTTTTCATTGCCTTTTTGTTGTTGTTGCTGCCTTCCTTTTTCAGCACTATTCTTTAAGATGACATGTTAAATGACAAAACAAATGGCTTCTCTATCATAATGCAACCCTGGACACATTACTTGTCTTTAATGATTTGGGGCTAATAAAGATGTACCCACACATTAACTGTAATATTCCTCTGATTTATCACTGTGTAACCACACATGTCTATGAATTGAAAAACATCATATAAAGAAAGTAATTTGATGTCACTGAAGCTATTAGAATTCATCCAGTCTGTCTGAAGGTGATTTTAAGTGAGGAGGTACAGATCAGTTTCAACAGGTGATAATGACTGGACACTGGTTTATGTGCAGGAGGGGGTTAATTACATACGTGTCTGTTGATTTAAAATGTTTTTATTCCTCCATTTACTAAGTTTAGAGCCATCCAGTTTTGAAATTTCTGAGATAACCCCTAAGAAAAGTAGTTAAGATACAGGGAGAATCAGTTTGAAGAACAATACCCTACAGACTGAGAGGGGAAAAGATAATGTTTCTAATGACAAACATCTCAGAAATGTGTTCCTTACAATATTATTAATAATTAAAACAATTATGATGATAATAATAGTCCTGCTATTTGTACAGTGATTTTTCTACTTGGGAGCTTGAAGTAGTAAAATACTTTATAATTTTTATCTCTACATAGCTTGTGAGGTGGTATACAGAATTACTATTGCTGTTATCCATAGAGAGAACATGAAAAGAAATTGAATTTACTGGTACAATACTATACTATAAAAAATTTGGTGTCAGCACCCAGAAGCATATTCTCTTAATTGTTTATTCAAAGTGTTTTTAACTGGATTTTTTTTCTCTCTTAGTCCCATACTACTCCCTTTGTCTCCAAAACCACCAAAGATTTAGGGTCACTAAAATAGTTGTGGGAAGGGGGGACCAAAAAGGAGGGTTGCACTGGTACATTGTACAGGATGATGATGGGATATCCATGAAATGACATACATAATCTTCCGTGATTATTTTTTTTTCCATTTTAAATCACTTTCTCTTTTCATTTAATTCAAAAGCTATGCACATTTTATTGTTTTAAAAAAATCTGCTTCAACAATATTTAAACAAAAACAAAAGTTTCTTGTTTCTTTCTGCCATTCCACTCTTTACTATTAATAATTTGGTGAATCCCCTTCTACGCATTTTTCTACATACATCATACAGAGTTTTATTGTTTACAAAAACTGGAACATAGAATGCACATTATTCTGAAATGTTTTTTCATTAAAATATATAATTGACATTTTTCCTGTTAATACATGTAGATCTGTATCAACATTTTTACTGGCTGCCTTTGTTTTACTTTTTGGTCTTGAAAAAAACTATTGCAGAACAATTAGAACTTCTACCTCATGTTTTGCAATTCTACATAGCAATTATGTACATTTGATACTTTGTCATGTTTCCAAAATTTACAAATTCATTTTCTTTAACCTGGTATGTTCTGCGATTAGTTGAGAGACGCCCCTACCCTCCCTGCATTCCCGCCCCCTCACCCCCACACCCACGGCAATTTTGCTTATGTCTGTTATACACGTTTCTTTTGAAACAGATGAACAGCAAGCATTCCGGGATCAAGAGATAGAAGTCAGGCTTTGAGCTTCTTAGCCACGTTTGCACAAAAAAAATACAACCTCCTCCTGGAGGAACCTTTTTATATTGCAGTAGTTGCCATTCTAGGAACAGGTGTTTGGAATCCTACTCCAGGGAGGATTGTGCATGGAGGAGGTTGGGGAGGGGAAGATATTGTTTCCCTGGCTACAGCCCAGTGGGAATATCAAAGAACAAAGGAGGATACCAAGTAGACTCCCCAGAGCCTTCAGCAGGGGAGAGTCATTTAGTGATAATGCCACCATTGTTTGTGACAATGTTCCCTGCAGATCCAGGGATGTGGCAATGATGTGGCAGGGACCAATATGATAATATCTTCACTTCCTGGTCCCTTGATTTTGATAAGTGGGGATTATTTATTGTGAAATACTTTGCAGTTTGCAAAAAGTTTTCATCTCTGTGATCTCATTCGGGGGTCTCAGAATCAACCATGTGCTTTAGAGAGGATGGCTATCCTGCCCCTATTTGACAGATGGAGAAACTTAGAGGATGGAAAAAAAAAAAAAAAAGCATCATCTTCAAACTCCTTAGCCAACTCAGATTTACTATTTCATTTTCTGGAGCTTTTGAGTTTTCTTAGCAACAAGGGAACAGCAACATTATCAATCAAAACCAGATTGATCAGCATTTTTTAGTAACATGTTTTTGGAGGCAGAATAATTGGGAGAGATTGAGGGAATCTCATGCAGAAAGTATTTTCTGTAGCTCAGAGGTAAATATTAGCTGCAAAACTCAGGCTCCTGAGAAGAGAGCCTCTGGTTATCTCTCTTTTTTATAAATAAGATTTATTCACACACAGTACAATCATCCAAGATATACCATCAATTGATCACATTACCATCATATAGTTGTTCATTGATCACCCATCTATTTTTGTAACATTTTCCTTGTACCAGAAAAAGTGACCATAAGGATAAAAAAATAGTGAAAAAAGTAGACCCAAATCATCCCCCACCTGCCGCCCTATTTTTCCTTTAGTTTTTTTTTTGCCCCCATTTTTCTAATCATCCATCCATACACTGTATAAAAGGAGTGTTATCTACAAGGTTTTCCAAATCACCCTGTCACCCCTTGTAATCTACATTGTCATACAATCATCTTCAAGAGTCAAGGCCACTGGGTAGCGGTTTGATAGTTTCAGGCATTTACTACTAGCTATTCCAATACATTAAAACCTAAAAAGTGTTATCTATATACTGTGTCAGAATGTCCACCAGAGTGACCTCTTGACTCCATTTGAATTCTGTCAGCCACTGAAGCTTTATTTCATTTCATTTTGTGTCCCCCTTTTGGTCAAGAAGATGTTCTCAGTCCCACAGTGCTGGGTCCAGATTCATCCACAGGAGTCACATCCTGTGTTTCCAGGGAGATTTACATCCCTGGGAGTTAGGTCCCACATAGTGGGGAGGGCAGTGAGATCACCTGCCGGCGTGGCTTTTTTAGTGAGAGAGGGCCACATCTGAGCAACAAAGAGGGATTCAGGGGGAGAATCTTAGGTACAATTATAAGCAGGCCTAGCTTCTCCTTTGCAGTAACTGGCTACCTAAAGACAGGTCCCATAATAGAGGGTTTGGCACATCAACCCTCCAGTCCTCAATGTTAGTGAGAACATCAGCAACCATCCAGGTGAGGAAGCCCAAACCTCTGCATTTTCCTCCAGCTCCTCAGGGGGGGTTTGCATATTTTTTTCATTGTTTCTTTCTTTTAAATTAACTTTCTCAAACAGTAAAAAAAGACAATAAAAAACCATTTCAAACAAAACCACAAAATAAGAAATAAGAAAAAACAAATAACCAGATAACTATATTACTTCCTACATGTTCCTGCTCTACACCAAGAAAATATACAGACTATTACCCAGGAAAGGAATAAAAAAAACAGACAACCTAAGATAACTACATTCCTGTGAACTTGTTCCTACCATACCCACCAGAAATTAACAAACCATAGTCATTCCTGAGCACTCCTAGAATGGTAAATTTACCCACAATAACATAATATCATTTAATTAGCATCAAAGGTAACAGAAAAATGTTCCGAGAATGAGTTCATTGTCAATACTGCTTTTTATCAACTTTATTTTTAATTTGTAGCAAATGGGAGAGAATGACATAAAAGTAGCTAGCAAAACTGACTAAATGCCAAGAATTAATGAACACAGTTATTCTTAGGACTATCAACATTCGAGCTATGCTGGGGACTGTCACCCAAACTGACAAGATACAACCTGAGAAGCTGTGCCAGGTGTGCAATGGCATAAAGATGTTTAAATCAGTTTATAGATTTTCTGGGGTTCCCTGTCCCCTTTCCAACTCACCCAACATTATTTCTAAATTAATCAAAGTCATGTTAAATCATTTTACATATGTATATGTGAATGGGTATGTGTATATGCTGATTTTTATATTCCATGTCTATTGAAATCAGACTGGTAAGGAATTAAGTAATTTTCTAGTTATTTCCTCCCCATGAACTTCATTTTTCCAATTCTTATTAAATATGGCTTATATATGCAATAAAATCAAATGTCAATTAAATGTCAAAATAAACAATTATTGGAAAAAAACTGAAAAATTCTTGTTTGACATTATTTGAATCTTAGTAACTCTCAGAACCAATTTTATTCCCATCTTTGCTTGGTAGAATGACAGTTTTTTAATAGAATTTGCTTAACATCTGATTCTGTATTAGAGCAGTGAACTTCCAAGTATTTTCTCCTGCTTTGTGCTACTCTGCATTTTCTGAATAAGTCTTCCCTAAAAGGAGAGTTTGGAATCTAGAAATACAGTTTTCAGTATAAGTATTGCCTATCAATATGAGGACCCCTCTCATCTTAACATTCCCCTTGCCTTCCAAGAGCAATCAAGTTGAGATGGAATGTGAGCCCATAAACCAGAGAAGCCATAAGTTCCTGGATAAGACCAAAAAAGAAAAACAAAAAAACAAAAAAACGAAAAACAAAAAACACCAACCTGTACTAGTAGAACCGCTCCTGCTACAAATCAGTAACTTCCAAGAAACATGCTTACAATCTTGCAAATTCTGACTTGGCTCCATGCCGTCCTTGTTCTTACCCCATATAACCCCGTGAATCACCCTGGGGGACACGGAGCACTGCTCTGAACATCCTGTGGTCGCCCAGAACCAGCTTTCCAGTCTGTAAATTCCCTAATAAACTGTTACTATTTTGCTGTATGGAGAGGCCTGCTTCTCTTTTCAGTCTCAACTGCCCTTCAAAATTTGGCAGGAATTATTCTGTAGGTTCACAACCAGACAAATGGTGGACAGCCAGGAGACCAAAAACAGAGCAAGCCAAGGTAAATGGGATCCAAAAACACAGTCTTGGTCAACAGGGGCAATCCAGGGGTGGCCAACTTCCAGTATGTGAGGGGATGTAGCTGATTTTTTGGAATAGCTTGACCCAGTGCGTGAGTACAGGAACACCCCAAAAATGCCAGCTAGAGTGTTATTTGTCCTGAAGGGAAATGTGGGAGACAAATGGAAATCAGAGGAAAAGAAGCAATTGCTACCACAGCATGGCTGTTGTTATGGGCAGTTAGGAATTCTACTGAAGCCCAGTTAAAAGCAGAAGCTGAAGTGAGGGGACTAGTAGAGGTTTTAGCTCTAGGAAAGCATATTAGGTTAGCATGTTCCAATAATGTTAATGAATAAGTAAAAAAATACAAACCTGAGAGGGACAATTAGAAATAATGATATGTAAAGCTGTGAGAATGCACAGGTGAAGCAGGTCCAAGTGGTTATCCAGAGGATAGGCTGCAATCTGAAGATGGGAGATGTCTGGAGGAGTGCAGAGAGGGAGAATGGGAGGACAAAGTTGAAATTGAAGATGGCAAACCTAAACAAGCATGGCAGTTAATAACAACAAAAATAAAAGAAACCAAGGACCCCCACTGACCCTAGGGAAGAGATCCCTGCTAAGAAGCAAGTAGTAATGAGGGAGTATATCCCCACAGAATTAGTAGAATTAACAGAAAAGTTTAAATAAAAGGCAGAGAGTGCATAGGTGCTTGATTGCTAAGATTATGGGATATAGGAGGAGACAGTATTATGCTTTCAGGAGTGGAAATGGCAAAAAATGGCTAGCATAACAACACATCCCTCTCTTTGTCAGTGTCTTTACCAGGTATGGTAAACACCTGATGACATTTAAAATGTTTGTTTGGTGCACTTGAGCTGCAAAATTGGTCTGGCTTATTGGGGGGAGTGGTGGGGGAGAAGGGGAGAGGCTGGATATGCCATCCACGCTAAGTAAATGATCATCTATGGAAGAATTACAGGATATAGTCAGAGAATAAGGAATGAAGAATGCAGCATATGCTACACACTGCACCTCCAGCTTGGTATGGGATATGAGTAGTTATTCTAAGCCCTAGTTGGTCAGGCTGATTACTGAATGGCACAGGCAATAGCAGACTGGGGTGAGATAGAAAGAATATGGACAAAGGAGGTAAGTAAAGTAACCAAAGAGACCTTGCAAGGGAAAGGGCAGAGGGAGCCTGTACATGTAATCTGTAAACAATTATGAGCTGACTTAATTGCCACAGGCACCCCAATAAAAAAATAGATAAACAACCTAATGCTATACCAGGAGGACCCAGGCAAAAGCTGCCTAAGGAGAAAATGTATCAGCCTCTGCCTATTTCTAAATCTGTGTCACCAGTTATCAGTCCCATGTGCTGGAATTCAGAAATGAGCTTCAGTCAGCCACATCCCTGACAGGGTCAGGGTGACCTAGAGAACTAAAGGCTCCACATCTCCTTACACTGGTGGCGGAACTGTGGGCTAGCAAGTGCCACCTGCTGGAGAGCAAAAGAGAAGCATAGAATCTAAAGGCCTCACAGGAGGGTCTCATTCTCAAGGAAACTCCATACTCTCCTCCTGAGAACTGGGCCTCTCTGGACAGGGAAATCCTGACTGGGATTGACCATATCTGAAGAGACCATCACACAAAAATTATACATAGAGGCAGGGCAAGAAATAGAAAAACAAGAGGTGAAAAACTCTGATCAACTAGACAGAATCTAAGCTAAAATTCTAGAATAATGTGAACTGAACACCAAGGGTTAGAGAACAAAGCCAACCAACAAGAAAACCCTAGTTAAAAGAGTGAAAACAAGCTCCAGAACAAACCAATCAAGAAATTCAGATGCATAGACAGCTTAAGATAATAAGCCATACTAGGAAACATGAAATATGGAGCAGCCAAAGGAAAAAGCTAATAGTTCAACCAAGATACAGGAGTTGAAGCAATTATTGCTAAATCAATTCAATGAACTGAAGGAATAACTAATTGGAGATGTTCAAACAAATCTAAACCAATTCAAAAATCAAGTCAATGAACTAAGGGAAGACATAGCAAAAGAGATGAAGGATACAGGGAGGACACTGGATGACTATAAGGAAGAATTCATAAACTTGAAAGAATAAAGGGCAGAACTTATGGGATTGAAGGGCATAATGTTGTATCCCTCCACTGGATACAAATGGAGGGATATAAAGTAGATTTGAACAGGCAGAAGAAAGAATTATTGAATTGGAAGGCCACACATCTGAATTCACACACATGAAAGAACAGATGGTGAAAAGAATGGAAAAATATTAGCAGGGTTTTAGGGAGCTAAGTGACAATAAGAAACATACAAATATACATGTTATGGGTGTCCCAGAGGGAGAAGAGACAGGAAAATAGGCAGAAAGAATAATATAAGAAATAAACAATGAAAATTTCCCAACTTTTATGAAAGACAGAAACTTAGAGATTCAAGAAGTACAGTGCACACCAAACAGAATATACACCAAGAAACCTACTCTAAGACACTTACTGATCAGATTGTCCAATGTCAAAGACAGAGAATTCTGAAAGCAGCAAGTGAAATGCAATCCATTACATACAAGTGAAGCTCCATAAGACTATGTATACTTTTCTCCACAGAAACCATGATATATTTAAGATGCTGAAAAAGAAGAACTGCCAACCAAGAATTCTATATCTTACAAAACTGTCTTTCAAAAATGAGTGAGAGATTAAAATATTTTCAGAGAAACAGACACTGAGAGAGTTTGTGAATAAGAGACTGTCACTACAAGAAATCTAAAGGGAGTTCTGCAGGCTGATAAGACAAGACAGGAGAAAGAGGTTTGCAGGAGAGTGTAGAAATGAAAAATAACAGGAAGGGTAAAAAGAGAGAGAGGAAAAAATAAGAGATGACATATAAAATCCAAAAGACAAAATGGTGGATGAAAGTACTGACCTTACAGTAATAACACTAAATATTAATGGATTGAACTCCCCAATAAAATGACACAGACTGGCAGAATGGATTAAAAAAGCAGGACCCATCTATATGCTGTCTGGAAGAAACTCACTTTAGACACATGGACAAAAATAGGCTAAAAGTGAAAGTTTGGAACAGGATATTTCACACAAACAGCAACCATAAAAAAATGGGAGTAGTTATATTAATATCAAAGTAGACTGCGAAAGTAAAACAAAAGAGACAAAGAAGGACACTATATATTAATACAAGGGTCAACTCATCAAGAAAACATAGCAATCATAAATATTTATGCACCAATTCATGAGGCAAGCACTGACAACACTGAAAGGAGAAGTAGATAACTCCACAATAATATTTGGAGGTTTCAATACACCACTCACATCAATGGATAGAACATCTAGACAGAAGATCAGCAAGGAAATAGAGATGTTGAATTGTATGATAAATGAACTAGACTTGACAGTCATTTATAGAACACTACACCCCACAACGGCAGGATACACATTTTTCTCAAGTGCTCATGGAATGTTCTCCAGGATAGACCACATGCTGTTTCACAAAGCAAGACTCAACAAATTTAAAAATATTGATATTATAAAAAACACTATCTTGGATCATAATGCAATGAGGTTGGGAAAAACTAACAGGCAGAAGATTGTAAAATTCACAAATATATGGAGACTAAATAACATACTCTTAGAAAACCAGTAGGTAAAGGAAAAAATTAAAACAGAATAGTGAGTACCTCGAGGCAAATGACAATGAAAACACAACATATCAAAAGTTATGGGATGAAGAAAAGGCAGTCCTGAGAGGGAAATTTATTGCCCTAATGCCTATATTAAAAGAGAAGAGAGAGCAAAAATTGAAGAATTAACTGTCCACCTGGAGGAACTCGAGAAAGAAGAGCAAATTAACTGCAAAGCAAACAGAAGAAAAGAGATAACAAAGATTAGAGCAGAAATAAATGAAACTGAGAACAGGAAAACAATAGAGAGAATCAACAAAACCAGAAGCTGGCTCTTCAAGAAAATCAACAAAATTGATGGATTCTTAGCTAGGCTAACCAAAAAAAATAAATAAATAAATAAAGAGAGAGAGCAGATGTAAATACATGCAATCAGAAATGTGAAAGGAAATATAACTACTGACCCTGCAGTAATAAAGGATATAATGAAAGGATACTATGAGCAATTATATGCTAATAAACTGGACAACTTTCACAAAATGGACAACTTCCTAAAAAATCATAGACAGCCAACATTGACCTGAGAAGAAATAGATGACCTCAACAAATGTATCACAAGTAAAGAGATTGAGTCAGTCATGAAAAAGCTGCCCAAAATGAAAAGCCCAGGACCAGGTAGTTTCACATGTGAATTCTATCAAGCACTCAAGAAAGAATTAATACCAATCATGCTCAAACTCTTCAAAAAAACTGAAGAGGAGGGAAAGCTACCCAACTCATTCTATGTAGCCAATATCACCCTAATACCAAAATCAGACAAAGATACTACAAAAAAAAAAAAAAAAAGAAAATTATGGACCAATCTCTTTAATGAATATAGATGCAAAAATCATCAACAAAATACTCACAGATTGTATCCAGCAGCACATTAAAAGAATTATACACTATGACCAAGTGGGATTTATTCCAGGTATATGAGGATGGTTCAACACAAGAAAATCAATTAATGTAATAAACCATATCAATAAATCAAATTAAAAGAAACACATGATCATCCTGATTGATACAGAAAAAGCATTTGATAAAATACACTATCCTTTCTTGATGAAAACACTTCAAAAGATAGGAATAGAAGGGAATTTTCTTAATATGATAAAGGCAATATATGAAAAACCCATGGGTAACATCATACTCAATGGAAAGAGACTGGAAGCTTTCTCTCTAAGATCAGGAATAAGACAGGGATGCGCACTGTCACCATTGTTATTCAACATTGTGCTGGCAGTGCTAGCTAGAGCAACCAGGCAAGAAAAAGAAATACAAGGCATCCAAATTGGAGAGGAAGAAGTAAAACTTCCACAGTTTGCAGATGGCATGATTCCGTATGTAGAAAATCCATAAAAATCTACAGCAAAGCTATGAGAGCTAACCAATGAATACAGCAAAGTGGCAGGCTACAAGATCAACATGCAATAGTCTGTAGCATTCTTATACATAAGTAATGTGCAACAAGAGGAAGAGATAAAAAAAATTCTATTTAAAATAGAATCAAGTATTTAAAAATAAACTCAACCAAGGCCACAAAAGACCTATTTAAAGAAAACTACAAGAAAATGCTAAAAGAAATTGAACAGGACCTAAAAAAATGGAAGAACATACCATGTTCGTGGATTGGAAGACTAAATATAATTAAGATGTAAACTCTACATAAACTGGTTTATAGATTCAATGCAATACCAATTAAAATCCCAACAGCTTACTTTTCAGAAATAGAAAAATCAATAACCAAATTTATTTGGAAGGGCAAGGTGCCCTGAATAGCCAAAAATATCTTGAGAAAGAGGAATGAATTGAGAAGTCTCACATTACCTGACTTTGAAGCATATTGCAAAGCTGCAGTGCTCAAAACAGCCTGGTACTGGCATAAGCACAGAGATACTGACCAATGGAATCAAATTGAGTGTTCAGAAATAGACTCTCATATCTATGGACAATTGATCTTTGATAAGGCAGTCAAGCCAAAGCAACTGGGACAGAGCAGCCTCTTCAATAAATGGTGTTTGGAGAACTGGATATACATTTCCAAAAGAAAGAAAGAGGACTCCTACTTCACACCATATACAAAAATTAACTCCAGTTGGATCAAAGACCTAAACACAAGCACTAAAACCATAAGACTCTTAGAAGAAAATATAGGACAATATCTCAAAGATCTCGTGATAGGAGGTGGTTTCCTAGATCTTACACCCAAAGTGCCAGCAACCAAGCAACAAATAGACAAATGGGATCTCCTTAAAATCAAGCACTTTTGTACATCAGAGGACTCTGTTAGAAAATTAAAAAGGCAGCCTACACAATGGGAGACAATATTTGGAAAACACATATCAGATAAGGGTTTAATATCCCAAATGTATAAATTGATCCTACAACTCAACAATAGAAAGACAATCAAACCAATTAAAAAATGGGCAAAAGACATGGACAGACACTTTTCTGAAGAGGAAATACAAATGGCTGAAAAACATATGAAAAAATGCTCAAGTTCACTGGCTATTAGGGAAATGCAAATCAAAACCACAATGAGATATCATCTAACACCTACCAGAATGGCCATTATCCAAAAAACAGAAAATTACAAGTGCTGGAGAGGATGTGGAGAAAGAGGCACATGTCTTCTCTGGTGGTGGGATTGTAGAATGGTGCAACCACTCTGGAAACAGTGTGCACTTTCCTCAGGAAGTTAAGTATAGATTTGCCATATGACCCAGCTATTCCATTGCTAGGTATATACTCAAAGAAACTAAAAGTTAAGACCCAAAGAGACATTTTAAATCAACGTTTATTGTGGCATTATTCATGATTGCCAAAATGTCCATCAACAGATGAGTAGATAAACAAAGTTTGGTATACAGACACAATGGACTATTACACAACTGTAAGATGGGATGAACTCATGGAATATATAAATGTGAATGAACCTTAAGGATGTTATGTTGAGCAAAGTTAGCCAGAAACAAAAGACAGATACTGTATGGTCTCATTAATATGAACTAACATTAATGAGCAATCTTTGAGAGTTAAGGCTGAGAACACAGGTTATCAGGAGATATAGAGATTGTGCATTTGATGTTGAAGGAGCAATAGAATGTTCAACAATATTGATTGTATATATCCAGAAATGGATAGCATAATACTGTGTGATGGTAGCACAATATTGTAAGTACACTGAACAAAGATGTCTGTGAGTAAAGCTGAAAGAGGAATGCTAGAGCATGTATGACACCAGAAGGAAAGAAAGACAATAAAGACGGGGATTGTATAACTTAGTTAAACCCTAGAGTGGTCGATAATGGTGACTAAATGTACAAATATGCAAATGTTACTATGTGTTGGAAAACAAATAAATGTCAACCTTGCAAGGTGTTGAAAAAAGGATGGTATTGGGGAAAAATATAATCAATGCAAACTGGAGTCTATGATTAACAGTATTATTGTAGTATGCTTCCTTTAAATATAACACAAGCAATATACCAAAACCAAATGTTTATGAGAGGGGTATATAAGGGAGGGGTATGTGATTCTTGGTGGTGGTGTCATTGTTTGACCTTATTAATGTATTGTATATTATTGTATTGTATTTTAAATTTTTTGTCTTTCAATTTTTTTAAAATCTTTTTTTTTTTTGGTATAATGAATATGTTCAAGTGCTGACTGTGGTGATGAATGCAAAAGCATATGATGATAATGTGAACAATTGATTATATACTGTGGATGATTGTATGGTGTGTGAACATATCTCTATAAAATAGCAGGGAAAAATATAAGCTGAGGGATGCAATTGCTGGAGAAATCATGGAGAGAGGGACGTAGCTATTTATTGTTGTTGGCGAAGTAGAATGGTGTAGCCTACCTGGAAGACAGTGTGATGGTTCCACAAGAAGCTAAGTATGTGTGTGCCATAATGTCCGGCAACCTCATTATTGGATATATATTTGGAAGATCTGAGAACAGAGACATGAATGGACATTTGCACGCTGGTGTTTATGGAGGCAGTATTCACGGTTTGCAATGGCTGGAGGTGGTCTAAGGGTACACCAACTGAGGAAAATAATGGTGAACTGTGGTGTATGCATACAATGGAATATTGAACTACCAGAAAGAGCGAAACTGTGAAACACACAATGAGGTAAATGGATCCTGTAGAGAGCATTTTGAGTGAGGTATGCTAGAAACAAAGTCAAATACTACAATGCCTCACCAATATGGACTAACTACAATGTGTAAAATCAGAATTGAATCTTAGAGCACAGCCTAACAGAGAAATGATTATTGTAATTCTCCCGAGATTGTAAGTTCTTAGAGCCATCAAATCTATTCCCAAATTGTAATGGCTATCTTCAAACTCTGCAATGCTGATCCCTTTGTGTATAACCTGATTGGTCTCTGGAATATTGGGTATCTGTGTGACACCTGAAACTCAGAGATAGAGCTCTGCAGATATGAATGTCAGTATTAATGCATGCAGCAACTGTTTGAGAAGAAAAAAAAAAAAGCTGAAAAAGTGCCCAGACTTCAATTAGAGTTATGAATGAAGCAGAACTGGTTAAGACTAAGGCAAATCAGGTTAAAAGGTAAATGTTGACATTGACTGTGTGTTAAAACTTCAATGACCATGTGAGACCAAGGGAAGAGAAGTTTGCTTGGTGTAGGATCTATATTTTTTAAACAATATAACTTCTACCATCAGTATGTTCAAACACCACAATTACATTGAACTTTGAATAGAAAGTGAGATATGGTAGGTTTGTATTGTTTAGAGAGAAATAGTAACACATCCCAAAGTAACTTGGGCAGAGAATAAAAATTTATATGTAGGGTCCCCCTGAGGAGCTAGGGGGAAAATGCAGAAGTGCTTGATTTTCTCACCTGGATTGTTGTTGATGTTCTCACAAGCATTGCAGACTGACAGCTTGTTATGCTGAGCCTTCTGTCCTGAGGCTTGCCCTTTTCAAGCTCTTTACTTCAAAGGAGAGGCTAAACCTGCCTATAATTGTGCCTAAGAGTCTCCCCCTGAGTGCCTCTTTGTTGCTCAGATATGGCACTCTCTCCCTAGCTAAGCCAAATCAGCGGATGAACTCACTGCCCTCTCCCCTACGTGGACATGACTCCCAATGGTGTAAATATCCCTGGCAATGCAGGATATAACTCCCAGGGATGAATCTGGACTCAGCATCATAGGATTGAGAATATCTTCTTGGCCAAAAGGGGAATGTGAAATGAAATGAAATTAACCTTCAGTGGCTGAGAGATTTCAAATGGAGTTGAGAGGTCACTATAGTGGACATTCTTATGTACCATACAGATAACACTTTTTAGGTTTTAATGTATTGGAATAGCTAGAAGTAAATACCTGAAACTATCAAACTCCAACACAATAGCCTTGACTCTTGAAGACAATTGTATAACAATGTAGATTACAGGGGGTGACAGTGTGATTGTGTAAACCTTGTGGATCACACTCCCTTTATCAAGTGTATGGGTGGATGTGTGGAAAAATGGGGACAAAAACTAAATGAAAAATAGGGTGTGATGGAGGAAATTATTTGGGTGTTCTTTTCTACCTTCATTTTTTATTCTTATTCTGATTCTTTCTGGTGTAAGGAAAAAGTTCAAAAATAGATTGGGGTGATGGATGCATAACTCTATGATGGTACTGTGAACAGTTGATTGTACAGCATAGATGACTGTATGGTATGTGACTATCTCAATAAAACTGAATTTAATTTAAAAAAAGGTGCTGTCTCAAAAATTGTACCACATATCCAGGGTAAGAATCAGATGAAGGAAATATGTAAAATTATGAACAATTAAATATGAGCTGTTATAAAGGTCTAGAATAATATGGAGTAAGCATCAAAGAAGATCTTGACAAAAAACCATAGGCAGGAGGAAAAAGATGACCTTCAAACTAAACTCATCAAGATAATCAGATGCCCAGACATCAGCAAAAAATTATAAGCCAAATAAAGGAACAGGACAATTAAAAAAAAGTTAGATGGGTTGATGAAAATCAGGACCAAGCAGATTGGCCACACAAGGGTCTTATGACTAGGAATTATGCAAAAGGTTAAATCTCCCTTTGAAACATAACAATGTGCTTACAGCATGTGAGCCCTTTCCCACATGTACTCAACAAAAGTGCCCGCTACCTCATAGTATGGGGCAGATAGCACAGGGAATCCAGGCTGGGCAATGCTGGCCAATAGACTATATAGAACCCCTTCCTCTATCAAATAAACAAAAGTGTGCATTAACATATATAGATACTGCTTCAGGCATTCTGCAGACTTTTGGGTGTCAATGAGTAAGTCAATCTTCAACAATACAAGGACTTGAGAAAATTTCCTACATGTATGGGTACCTACAACACATTGACAGTGACCAAGGCACCGATTTTACAAGTCCACGACTCCATGCAAGAAACAGAAAGTAACTGTTATTTTCATCTGTCCTGATAGAGAAGAAGAACAGTATTTTAAACAACAGCTGCAGCAATAAACTCCAAACCACTCATTGCACGGGTGGGCACCTTGTTTACAGGAAGCAATTGGGCTAAAAATAGTGTACCAATGACTGGACAAATCTCAGCATTTAAATCTTTCAGGACTCCAATGTTCACTCCACTAGCAGTAAGAATAGAAGTAACACCTCAACAAGATATTTCTCCAGTTAGAATAGGAATTCGTATTGAGATTGCCACAGGCCATACCCAAAAGCACCCATAAAATTTGATGGAGCTTGCACTGGTAAACACCGTCCAAGTGGATAAGTATTCTTATTCTTTAGGGACAGGGAAAGGAATTAACAATAACTCTGACTCCTATTTTATATAGAGAGGGTCCCCCATTGCTCTAGTCTACAGTGTCCTCTATAGGAGCTGGAGCAGAAGTTCACTCTCATTATGTCTTAATACACAGGCTCCTTTTTATAATGTCCTACCCTATACCATAGAAAACTTGGTACACCTTCCTGGGGAAGAAGCCATTGTTTGGAACCATCTTGTCAGGAGATGGGCCTGTAACCTGCATATTATTGAACAGTCTATGACCTCCCCAAGTTAGTTCTTACTAAAAAATCATGTATTTTCCTTAGGTTAATATTTCTAATCTTTAGAGCAGAAGGAAATGAATTTCTGAAATGGGCAACCAAAGTAGCTGCAACCCACAACCAGACTGACTTGGGCATGTTAACAGTTGCCAACTTGAACCATAGATGGAACATGTCTTAGTTAGGGTTCTCTAGGGAAACAGAATCAACAAGAGATATCTATAAATATAAGATTTATAAAACTGTCTCACACAACTGTGGGTATGTATGAGTCCAAATTCTGTGGGGCAGGCAGCATACTTGCAACTCCAATGAAGATGTTCAATGAAATCCTCAGGCAGCAAACTGGCAACTCCAATGAAAGTGTCCAATGAACACCTCAGGCAACAAACTGGCTTCAATGAACTCCTCAGGAAACACTTTGCTGGTCAGCCAAAGCAGAAGTGAGGTCCTCTATCTGTCTCACTTAAAAGTCTTCAGCTGATGGGATTAAGTCCAGCTGACTGAATTCTCTCATTGTGGAAGACACCCCCTTCATGGATGTAATCAGTCACAGCTGCAGCCAATTGACTGATGACTTAAGAAACCAGCCTTCTGGTTCATTAACCAGCCACAAATGTCCTTGCAGTAATGGTTAGGTTAGTGCTTACCTGACCAGACACCTAGACGCCATCACCTGGCCAAGTTGACACATGAACCTAACCATCACAAACACTTTGGGCTGTATCACTTTTTAACGTAACAGAGTAGGTTTTGGAGATCTGCTTTATTAATTTTCCTTTTGACATTAGCTATAAGTGTATGTGTCTTGTGTGGATTCTGCCTCCAGATGTGCTCCTCAATTACTGCACAGGGATATTTATAGAAGAGGGGTGGAATGTGAGACCATAAACCAGAAAACTCATAAATTCCTAGATAAGACAAACAACAAAACCTGTAGGTGCATCTTAAGGTGCTTGTGCATATTCCTAAGCACAATAGCTATGTGTGTAGGACAACTCCTGTTACATATCAGTAACTTCAAAGAAACATGTTTATGATCTTGGAATCCCAACTTGGCTCTATGACTTCCTTGTCCTTATCTCTATAATGCCCTGTAATCCCCTGGGTGGCACAGAGTGCTGCTCTGAACATCCTGTAGCTGCCAAAGACCAGCTACCTGGTCTGTAATTTCTCAAATAAACTGTTATTATTTTGCCATATGGAGTAGCCTGCTTCACTTTTTGGCCTTAAGTGCCCATCATCTTTGGTGGAATCTATTTTGTAGGTTCATGGCCAGTCATAGAATCATTCTGGATTTTCAATACTGTCACATCTTAAATCTATACTGCCCTACCCAGTCCTATTTTCTAACAATTTTCTTTTCTGCTCTTACCTGTGGTCTATAATAGTGGCGATGGTGGGGGAGGAGAAAAATCAAGTGAGGTGGGAATGTAAAATGGTACAGCTGCTGTGGAAGATGGTGTGGTGGTTCCTCAGAAAGCTAAGTATAGGGTTACCCTATGATCCAGCAATCCCACAACTCAGTATATTCCCTGAAGAACTGAAAACAGGGACACAAACACATTTGCACAGCAATGTTCCTAGCAATATTATTCACAATTGCCAAAAGATAGAAACAACCCAAAGATCTATCAACCCACGAATGGATAAACAAAATGTGGTATATACATACAATTAAATATTATTCAGCAATAAGAAGGAAGGAAGTCCTGAAGCAGGTGGCAACATGGATGGACCCTGAGGACACTATGTTGATTGTAATAAGTCAGACACAAAAGGACAAATCTTGTATGAACTCACTAATATGAACTGATTATGTTATGTAAACTCATAGATAGAGAATCTACAATATAGGTTGCCAGGGGATGGAATAAAGCAAGAGAATGGGGAGTGGTTGCTTAATATGTGCAGAATCTTTAACTAGGTTGAACTTAAATGTTTGGAAATGGATAGAGGTGACAGTAGCATGTTATTGTGAGAATAATTAGCAGTGCTGAATGGTGTGTGAATGTGGTTGATAGGGGAAGTTTAGAGTCATATACATCACTGGAAGGAAAGCCACATGCTAAAATATGGAAATGTATAAGTTAGTTAATCTTGTGGTAGATGATGACTTTGATTAACAGTACAAACATAAAAATTTTCTTCCATGAACTAGAGCAAATGTAGAAAACTCTTACAAGAAGTTAATAATAGAGTGGTATCTGGGGAAAAACACACCTATTGCAAACTATGGACTATAGTTAACAGTAATATCTTAATATTCTTTCATCAACAGTAACAAATGTACCACACCAATGCTAGGGTAAATCATGTTGGAAAAAGTGTATAGGATGTTTTGTTTTTCCCTTTTTGTCTGGAGTAATGAAAGGGTTCTAAAATTCATCGTGGTGCTGAAAGCATAACTCTGTGATGACACTGTGAGCCATTGATTGTATAATTTGGATGGATTGTACGGTGTGGAATATATCTCAATAAAACTTCATTTAAAAAATCAAGTGAGTATAATGTCATAGAAGACAAGAGATGTGCAGTCTTGGAGAAGAGGTAACAAACCAAGCACAACTCTTAGAATCAGGGAAGTTTCTCCATTATAACAAGAGAAAAGAAGTTGGTTACAGATGCATAAAGGTGTTTGGGTTTGATGAAGGAAGATGTGCGCATTCATATCTGACAGTGACTCTTCTCTCAATGAAATATGAAGCAAGATCATCAGCTGGAAGTGAAGCTGAAGAAGGGGTTGTGGAACGTACAAGAAGAGAAGAAAAGGTTTGGAAAGGTGACACAGGGAGAAAATATGCCTACTAGAAAGGCATAGTAGGATTGAAAGGCAATAGCAAAAAACAATTTCAGGTGGTGTGATAAATGTGATTTAATCCAGATATTTCTGTGACATTTTTTAAAAAGAAAAGCTAATAGAACAAACCCACCAAACCTAATGCCAAATTTTCCTCTGATAATAAGTATGTTTACTATAGCAATAGAAATATGATATAACAGATTTGTAGACTGCAGGTAGCTATGTAGAAGGAACTTCTGAGAAATGACCCATCCAAAAATATAATTGTAAGACATTCTATAGGTGAACTTAAGTACTTTGTAGGTATCTAAATAAATAAACTGAATTGCTCAGCTATCCCACCATAAAATTTTATTATATACATAACTAACACTTCTCTAAATCTTAAAAAAAAAGAAAAGTGTAAACTTTGAAATTATGGTACAAAAATTTGTTGAAATGAAGAGCAGTTTTATGGTGAAAAGTTTCAATAAAAGATATAAAGAGCAAATGGAACAAGAATTGTTTTTTCAGTGTTTCTTCCTCACTGTTTTACAGAATGAAAATGATTAGTTTCTATTAATAATTCATTAATCATTCCACAAGTATTTACCCGATGTGTGCTAACTAGCATAGTACCACATGACTTGATATGGCCAGTTCAATTTGCCATACATTGCATTGTAGGCATAGCTGGTATTACAATAGCAAACACTCTTAACCCCACCATCCAGAGCTACAGCACCCACTATGCCAACCACAAGCCACATGTGTCTACTGAGCACTTGAAATGTGGCTAGTCCATATTAACATGTTTTAGTATGATTTCAAAGATGTATTATGAAAAAATGTTAAATATCTTCTAAATTTTTACATCAACTACATATTAAAATGACAATATTTTGGATATATTGGTTTGAACAAAATATATCATGAAAATTAGCTTCTTTTTACTTTTCTTAGTGTGACTATTACTATATTAAAATTGCACATGTGGCTTACATTATATTTCTATTAGGCAGCACTAATTTAGTGATAACTACTTTTAACATTTTCTCTACTTTTAAGTGCACATACATAAAAAGATGACATAAAGTAATATCCAAGACCTTCGGAACAATGCCTTTATAACAAGACTTTATTTTTGTGTGTGTGAATATATACTGGGAGCCATGGGGATGAGGCCATGGTTAATCTGATCACCAGTCATTCTAAAGCAGGAAAATAGTTGGGCCTTAAACAGGAGTGGGGAGACTGTTCTTGTCTTGAGGACTAGATGAGGAGGCATAGGATAGTGTGTCAGTTTGAATGTATTGTGTCCCCCAAACACCCTTATCTTTGATGTAGTCTTGTGGGGCAGACATTTTGGAGCTGATTAGATTTGCTTGGAATGTGCCCCACCCAGCTGTGGGTGATGGCTCTGATGAGATATTCCCATGGAGTCATGGCCCCACCCATTCAGGGTGGGCCTTGATCAGTGGAGCCATATAAATGAATTGACTCAAAGAGAAGGAACTCAGTGCAGCTGTGAGTGATGTTTTGAAGAGGAGCAAGCTTGCTAGAGAGGAACGTCCTGGGAGAAAGCCATTTTGAAACCAGGACTTTGGAGCAGACGCCAGCCATGTGCCTTCCCAGCTAACAGAGGTTTTCTGGATGCCACTGGCCATCCTCCAGTGAAGGTACCCAATTACTGATGTGTTACCTTGGACACTTTATGGCCTTAAGACTGTAACTATGTAGCCAAGTAAACCTCCTTTTTATAAAAGCCAATCCATCTCTGGTGTTTTGCATTCTACAGCGTTAGCAAACTAGAACAGATAGTATGTGGGTGAATTATCCTGGCTCTATGAAGGCAGACTCTTTCATTACCAAGCTTCCAGTTTTTTCTAGCCTCTCCTTTGCATCATAAGTCTCTTGGACATCACTTCTTATCCTCTCAGCCTCACCTCAATTCCAGACACTGCTATGGAGAACAATTCTGTACCGACTTTGACCTCCATCAGTTGGACATCGTCTTTCTTCAGGTTGGCCTAGGGTTTTTCTCAAACCTCAGTGAGGGACTTGCCTGTGGAAGTCTGTCCATCTCTCACATTTGTGCAACCCAGTAGAGCAAACAGACTATACACCCTGGGGAAACCCTCAATAAATTGAGCAGAAGTGTAAAATGCTTGTCCTTTCATTCCTCAGGTGGATGTTTCTGAGAAATACTATAGGCTCCTCAGAAAGTTCCAGCGGGATAGAACACTATACCCTAACAGAGGCACCAATTCAATAACTCATCCTAGTTTTGCCTTTTTCTTCTTCCTTATTTCTTTCTGCCTAGTCCCTTACTCCTGAGATCACCTCCAGGAAACAATCTGCATGCAAGACATTGTCTGCATGCAGTCTAACAGCCACAGGAGTGAACTGGGTAGCAGATCTTCCCCCAGTCAAGCCTAGAGATGACTGCTGTCCCAGACAGCACCTTGGCTGCAGTTTTATGAGATGCCCTGAACAAGAGGCATCCATTTAAGCTGCACCAAGATTCCTGAACTACAGATACCTTGAGATATTACTTTTGTTGTTTTAAGTGCTGACTTTGAAGTAAACTGTGACTCAGCAATTGGTAACTAACACAATGACCCACTGTGAAAGTCAAGAACTATTGGCAGCCTGATGTGAAAAAGGAGAATGGTGACCCTCTCCAGTCTTAGGGGAGTAGCTAATAAAGCTAGAATTCCTTCCAAAGACAAAGCCATTCTAACCCTGGGATTGGTGAGGAAACACTTGCCCATGTGTTCATAGACCAAAAATACACTGGAACAAAGGCCAAAATATATCTGTATTACATTCATTAACCATGGAACCACTTCCTGGTCTCAATGTTGTTGAGAAAACTAATTGAAACATTACTTGAATAATAGTAACTATGTAATTTTTAATACAAAGGGAAACAATGCCACTTGTCTTAGTCAAGCATCCTGAATCCTGACTGACAAACTCAGTTTCCCTCTTAGAAGACTTCAGGACCTGGAAGCACTGTTTCATTCATTTATTCATTTGCTGGATAATAATTGATGCTTACTCTGTGCCAGGCACACTGGAAATACAAAACAAAGACAGAAAAGCTTTCTGCCTTCATGGAGCTTACATTTTAGTGGAGGAGACAGACAATAAGCAAACATACATGTATACATTTATATGTATATGTATACGTATATGTATATATAGTGTGTGGCAGAGATGATTACTGTAAAGAAAAATATAAGATGAAAGGAAAGTGAATAACAAGGGTTTCTATGAGAGATAGGGTGGTAAAAGAAGGTCTTTCTGAGATGTTGCTATTGGAATAGAGTCTTGAATGAAGTAAGATGAAAAAAAATCACATGATTATCTGGGGAAATAGCTTTCCAGGCAGAGAAGGTGACAAAAGTAAACATGCTGAAGCAGGAGAATTTGTGAGATGCTTGAGGGGACAACAACATGGCCAAAATATTTGGGGTACAGAAAACGTACAGAAAACTAAAGAAACAGTAGAAAGATAAGATGTTATAGAGTTAATGTGAAAAGAGAAGCCATTCTTCCTGGACCTTTTAGGATGTAATAAGAACTTTGGATTTTATTTTAAGTTTAGTGGAAAAGGGTTGAAAGGTTTTAAAGCATAAAAATGACGTGGTCAAACTTACATTTCTAAAGGCTCCCAAGGGCTGCTGTGTGAAAAAAGAACTGGCTGGACGGAGTAGGAACGGGAGGCAGGGAATTAAGAAGGTATTGCAGTTGCCCAGATGAGAAAGGACGTTGGTTTGGATTGCAGAGGTGGTACATTTTGAAGTTAGAGCTGGCAGGATTTGCTGCTGGATTGAATGTGGTGGGAGGTTCAGGGCTTGAGCAATGAGGTATGTGGTAATGCCATTAACTGAGATGGCAACACTCAGGGAAAAGCAGAGAGTGAATTTTGGAAACCATGACTTTTTTTAAAGACATGCTCTATTTGAAAGGCCTTTTAGATAATTACGTGGAGCTTTTGAATAGGTAGTTGGGTATATGGGATTATGGTTTGTTGAAAATGTTGTGGATGGAAATGGAACTGTAGGGGGTGAGGAAACTGGAGAACTATTCTTGTCACTAAATACTCAGGTGATTATTCCAACTAATACCTAAAAAGATTAAGTTGTAGGCTGACTGAGGTGCCTTACAACCTCTGCAGAGGGGGCTGAATTGTAGATAGCAGAAGCTCAAGAGGAATTCAAAGATTTTAGGAAGCTACTTCACTATTATAAATGCTTTCAAATTTCTTTGCCCAGAATGAACCATATCCAAGGGTACCAACAGGACTTGTAAATGATCACTTTGAAATACCTAAACTAAGGTTTCTGGATTCTTGGATAAAGAATCCAAAAATGAGAGAAGTGGAAAATGACATTCTTTACAAAAGAGGGATGAATATTAGTTTACAAACAATTTACAGGTGAGCTTAAGTTTAGGGAAAATTCTAGAAACATTAATACATTAGGATACTAGTATGTTAGAAACATTTTAGATGTGGGATGTAAGAGAAAGAGAGTTGAGATGGCATCAAGGTTTGGGGCATGAACAACTGGAAGAATGGTATTGACCATCATGGGGAAGACAGTGGGGATAATAGGTTTCAAAGAAAAGATCAAGAGTTCAGTTTTGGACATATTGTATTTGATATAATGCTGAAATGCATTATACCAGAAATGGAGTGACTTTTAGCAATGGGGATTCATTAGATTACAAGGTACAAATTTAAGGCCATGAAAAATGTCCACATTAAGGCATCAACAAAAGGATACATTCTCTGAGGAAAGGCTGTCAGCATCAGGGTTCCTCTGCCACATTTCTCTGCCACATGCCAAAAGCAGCAACCCATTGTAATCAACCTGCCACCAGTCTGTTGGTCCCTCTTTCCCAGGTTAAGCTTCTGTTTTCAGTGGCTTTCTCTCTGAGTACCTGTGTGCATTTTTCTCTCTCTTGTCTTCATAAAGGACACTAGTAAAGGGATTAAGAAACACACTGAATGGGCTGGATAGCATCTCAAGTGAACCAAAAGGTCCCACCTACAATATGTCTGCCCTCACAGGGATGGATTAAAAGAACATGACCATCTGTGGAATACATAACAGCTCCAAACCAGCACAGTAGCCCTGCCTGGGTTGGGTTGTTGTAGTTTTCCGCTGAATCACAGGACATGGTAGTACTATGACATGCCCTAAGTGCATTCTATATATACTCTTCCTTACCTCTATTGTGCAGTAGAAGTCCAATTTCTCCTGAATAACCAAGACCAATCACCCCAGGCCAGTAAGTAACTCCCTTCTTTGCCTGTTGGTTCAGAGACATGAGGAGTCCTAAATAGCTGGATGGCAATTTTAACTTTCAATTCAATGGAATCATTGTTGGGTCTCCTGTTAGAAGCCCTACTCACTTTAGAACTGGGGCCTCTAGGCCAGCAGAGCATAAGGGGGCAGTAACAGGAAGCGAAAATCTTGCTGGTGGATCACTATGGGTAATAGGATATAGTGACACTCCTGTCTTCACCCACTGATTCCTGGACCTGTGAATCCTGGCTACAGGAATAAGAGAAACATAGATCAGAAACTGGTTTAGAGCATATGCAACACACTAAAGAACACTGCCCAAGACCATCAAGGCATTGCCACCAAGTTGGTGCCATAATTGAGTCTTCAAAAGGCCATTCTACAATTCTATCAATTCAGCTGCATCAGGATGATGGACAAATGCTAAGAACCAGTAAATTCCATGAGCATGTGCCCACTCCAACATGTCACTTGCTGTGAAGTGAGTTCCTTGATCAGAAGCAATGCTGTGTGGAATTCCATGACAGTGGATAAGGCATTCTGTAGGTCCATGGATGGTAGTTTTGTCAGAAGTATTGCATGCAGGGAATATAAATCTATATGTAGAGTATGTGTTTATTCCAATATGAACAAAATTCTGCCCCTTTGATGATAGAAGCAGTAACCTGATGTAATCAACCTGTTACCATCACCTTGGGGAATGATGCCAAACTGGGGGCTGAGTGTTGGTCTCTGCTGCTGGCAGATTGGGCACTCAGCAGTGGCTGTAGCCAGATCAGCCTTGGTGAGTTAAAGTTCATGTTGCTAAGCACATGCATAAACTACATCCCTACCACCATAGATACTTTGTTAATGAGCTCATTGGGCAATTACAGGAGTGGCTGGAGAATGAGGCCATCTGGTATCCACAGAACAGGTCATCCTATCTACTTGATTATTAAGGTCCTCCTCTGCCAAGGTCACCCTCTGGTGAGCATTGAAAATTTTCCAAACTGTTGGCCATACCACATGAAACAGTACACAAATGCACCTCCAGGCATTTGTCCTTCCAAGCAAAATGAACAAGAGGTGGCCTGCTCAAGGTTCTGCCCACTGAGAGTATTTTCTTTCACCACTGTCCTACAGGGAAGTCACAGAGGGGTTGTAGGGCTGCAGCTGTCCACTTTGAGGTGGTACATATATATCATGCAGAAATGTCTGTAAACTAGGCCCAAGTTTTCCCTTCTTCAGTCAACTGATTGTAGGCAGCTCCCCAAGTGGTCACAGGTATGTGCTGAGAGAGAGAAGGTAATGTAGCAGGAGAAGGGGCCTTGGGCTTTGGGCCACTTCCTTGTGTAAATGACTTGTGATTTTACTTAAGGTCACTTAAGGTCAGAGTTATGTTGTGCACACCCAAATTCATGGCTTGGTGGGTCAGACAACATCCAGTTCATGATGGCAACTGAGGCCTCATTGTAACTTGCTGGCACCATGGCTGTTTGGTCTCTTCTAAAGCTCAGAAGCAAGCCAAAAGCTGTTTCTCAAAAGCAGAGTAGTGACTTGCAGAGGATTTTTGCTATTCTAATCTATATATGCTTCTCTTCCCTAGTAAATTTTAAGATATTTGAGAGTACATGCTGTATTTTATTCACATTAATGTTTTCCATAATATATGAGATGGCAGATATGCTGTCTGTTTTTGGATAAATAAATGAAGTTGAAAAAGCTTCAAAGATGGGTCTTGTTCATTGGTTAGGAAAAATGCAAACCTTAGGTTATATCCCTTGACTTTGACCATGAGCTATGTGTCATGGCCAAATTAGTTTTCTACTTCTTGAACAAACTTTGATTCTGCAACTATGCACTCACCTGAAACAAAAGAGTGTCCAGGCTGGATCTGCTATCAAAAAGCTTCTTGCATGTCTACCATACCTTAAATAGAGACTCTTTATAAACAATTTCTACCTGTCTAGTCTAGCCATGAATCCTGAAATTGAGCTCTGCCCATGTGTTGGATGTGATTTGGTCTCTGTTTTTGGCACCAGCATGTACCACCACCTTTATGCTCTCTTGTGCTTTACTTGGAATTACATTTTCTAGACTCTCTTGCCTTCAAAGTTGTGGAAGTGAGTTATGTGCTGTCATATGTGAGAGGGCGTCTCTAAGAAAGAAGTCATTTTTTTCTTCCTCTAGCAGAAGTGGGAAGATGAGTGAACTTGAGCAGATGTGACACCTCCCATGTGAGGTTTTCCATGACTATCAACACCACAGCCCCCCACCCTCAGGCTGTGACTTTTGAAGATAGCTACCTCCATTTTCCTTATATAGACAGCATTAGCAACATCCTGATATTTTGTACAACAGGGAAATCTGAAAGTACATGATAGCCTTTCCTGTCTTTTGCTCTCTAGCCTATTGGAAATTGGAATTGTAAGCACTTAATATCTTATATTAAATCTTTTTCTACTTAAAATATGTAGATGGTTTCTGGTTTCCTCATTGAACTTAAGACTGATACAGCTTTCCATAGGAATCAAATAAAGCTTCTAGGAATTACCAGATGACTAATATAAATATAAAAGTGTTATTCATTAACATCTGACTTTAGAGCCCTCCTGAAGCTATCTTGTTCCTAGTTGTTTTTCTGTCCTTAAACCACCACTTGTTGCAACATATGTTATCTGATTCTATGTGTTTGCATCATTTTTTTTTTTAACCTGGCTCTTGCAACTTGCATGTCCTCCCTATGATTGATATACTCAGTTCCAAAAGCTCATCTTCTCTGACCTTGTATTTCGGATTAATTTTTCTCAGAGTGCACCTTACCTTCATTGATCTCATTTCTTTGCCAGTTACATTGAGCCACTGTCATCCATGAATATGTGACCCAGGATGCTACTGTGTGTTTTTTTTTTTATAAACAGTAAATATGCAAATATACTCTTTATCACATCCCTACATCAAAGAAGAGTCAGCAGAAAAACATCAAAATAGAAGATGAGTATAATTCATGAACACAGAGCAATAAACATACAGAAAGATACGAAAAGATGGTCACCAGATAAATAATTAGGAGTTTGACTATTAAACCAATGAGACAATTTTCATATACTTTGGATTTGTAAAAACTAATATCCACATTAGAGAGGCACCAAATAACTGACCCCTCCAGTGCTGCTTGATGGTACATGAGCAGGCTGGGGTTCAAGGCAGAGATGAAGCCTATACATGAGCCCAACCAAAACTAAGCCAGCTACTACTGCAACCAAAAACCCAATCTGCAACTATGTCTATTCTGATTATACATTTTGGGACCAAGAAAATGACCACTTGTGGTGCTGGTGGTGATGTTGATCTTTGTCAGGACTCTCTATTCATTGCCTACCCTCCATATACCCTGCTTTCATAAACTTCAATTTTAAAAGAAAGTCATGCCCCTTGCTCATCTGAATCTTGGGCAGTGCCCAAAGTACAAAAATGTTTCAGATTCCAACAAATGGGAAATTTTGACATACTGTAGTCTGTTGTGTCAGTTTGCAATTTAATGTCTCTCACCTCCAAATTCAGCTTTGTGCTATTGAATCTGGACCTTGTAAAGATTTCTTCTTTACTAACAGGCTGAATAGAAAAGCTTCATCAATAGAGGGCACTGGAATAACCCTGCAAGTTGGTAATGGCAGGAAGACACATCCCTTCCCAGGTATTACCCTTCTATTCAGTAATTGTGATTGTTGGATTTTAAGAACTTTGTGACTTACTATCCAATTATGAAGGGTTGTTCAAGAAAGCAAGGACAGTAACTCCAGCATATTTAAAGTCTTGTGTAGAAAATACCTTCAGTTCTTTTAAACAAAAACTTAATTCAGGTTTCATAATTCTAGGTAAAAGGTCAGTTAGGACCATTCAAAATACCTGAAATAAAGAAAATTTCCATGAAGAATTGTTTTATGCTTCTTGAGGGACAAATGCATACCATTTGAATGCATCTAATGTATATAGAAGAAATTTGTGAAAATGCACAGTAAAAACTTCAGGCTTTCTGATCTTCTCGAGTCAGTAGTTTGAGATCCCAATGAGTCTCATTTTGTTTAAAAGTTATGAAACCATACATAAATCAGCACCAAAGTGGAATTTTTGAAGGATTTACAAAACACGAATCATACCTTGAATATAATCTAACTTTATGTCCCCAGGAACCAGTGCCTCTTTAATTTGATGAATGAAATTGATGAATATTGAGGAATAATTTATCAAAAAAAAAAAACAAACCACACTCATATTTATTCCCCTGTGAGGATAGAATAACTCACAACTTGAACGATAGTGGTTGAATTAAAGAGAGTAAGCCTACCTACCATGCCTGATAGCCTTAGGTCTCAAGGAACTCTACTCCTTCTTTTCCCTCTTCCCTGTCTTCAGAAAATTTCTATAGCCAAACAAGCAACATTTTATGATTAGGAAAGTGACAATTGCCACACAGGCCAGCAGGAATCCAGTTACATCCAGAGAGTAGAATTGTGCCCAGGTCAAGTCAAGGGCAGCTGGGCGAAGGTGCTTGGCTCCTTTGTGGTGCATAACAAACTCGATCCAGAAGACCACTCGGTCCAGGGGCTTTATGGGCTTGTCATGGTGGATTCTTGATAACTTCATGGCATTCTCCTTATAGCTGAGGGAAAATGAAACAGATTTAAAATTAGAGAAAGAACTAGAAAATACAAATGTGAAATATTCATGCAGAGGGTAAAAATGAGTGCTACATAAGAAAATATATTGTCTTCTTCAAAGATGATTATACAGATCACAGATTGTGGGCTGGAAATTTTTGATTGCATCAGATTTCAAGAAGTATAGAAAGAGGGAATATGGGGGAGGGATAGAATGAGCTAAATACCAAAAGAGGAAAAGAAAGAAAGAAATAAATCACTTGAGAATTCAGAACTTGAATTATCCAGTAGAGTTACTGATGGACTTGGTGACACAGTGCAGGATAGTATAACCCAGAGAGAGGAGGCAGATCCCTGATGAGGTCTAGGGACATGTTTACAAAGAGCTGGTCAGGAGTTGGTGTTGCCCAAAATTGGAATTGACCTTGGTTCAGTGATTTAGTGGTTAGAAGAGTGAAAGTGTCTTGCCTGGTTTGACTCTTAACTCTGATATTCGCTGTCTGCTTTTTCATTTTCTCTATGCCTCAGTTTTCTCATTGTTAAAAGGAATTGATAGGAATAGTAACTTTCTTATCTGATTATTGTGAGGCATAATGGATTAATTCTTAGAATACTTACAATTGTTCCTATCATGCAGTTTACTCAGTAAATGTTTGCTACTATAAGTTTAGTTGTCCTCGTTAGTATTAATATTTATTATCTGAAGGTTGCTAAACATTTTACTTTAAGGCATTGCAGTTCATTTGTTTCTACTGTTGAAAAAGATTACAGACTAATAGATGAGGAAGAAGCCATGGAGTTATATCATTTATTAACTTTGAATTCCAAAGTGTTGTAAAGTATAGCATTGTATTAACAGCTATGGATGTGACTTGTCTCCCTGTTATTTTAAAATCACAGTGTGAGGGCTGAGTTTTTGAGAGGATGGCACTAGTCCAGAAATATTTTTGTAATACAATATAGGAAGACTGTAAAGAAGAAGTATCTTAATACATGCAAAAAAAAACTAGTATAATGCCTAGCATACCATAAATATCAGCAAATAAATTCTCTTCATTTTTCACTGACAGCTTTACATTTCTTAAAAAATAAAAAGCAGGAAAACATCTATACAGGAAAGATGTACTTTTACATGAGTGAATCCATCAAATGAAAGTATAGTCCTTTATATAATAATGAAAAATAAAATTGATTTATGTGGTGCCCTTTAGTATAGGCAATAGGTGTGGTTGAAATGGAAATAACAGTTCTTTGAAAATATAAGTGTCTACTGCACTATTATTGTCAATAAATTCTCAAATATTATTATCAATATATTCTCAAATAAAATGTTTTTTTCCTCTAAAATTATTTCAAAGCAATATACCTGATTAATTATAATACTATAATAATAATAGTAACAACAAAACTGAAATCAATGTATAATATCAGATAAATTGGGCTCCAAATATTTCTGTTTTCAGGAATTTTGGCTTTTGAACAGAAATATTCCAATGTACTTCTTCCAAGTTAATCACTTTTTTATTTTATAATTCCTCCAAATAAGACAGAAACAACCACAACCAAAACACCTAAGAATTTGCATGTATTTATTAGTATCCCTTTTTTCAAAAGACCTAATTGGATAAATTTTAGATCCAATGTGTTTACCATTTATCATTAATGGGATTAAAATGTTAAAATAGAAATTTTTGGAATTGTTAAATGTACTGGGAATTGAGGTTGATTATGTCTTGCTGATTTACTGGGGAGGGGGACCCACTATAGAATTGTTTAAAACACTTGATGAATTCTTAATGCTGAAAGCAAACTGGTTGTGCAGATTAGAAATGTTATAATACTCACAATTCCCTGCTTCAACTTTGTTCTCAATGTTACCATTTTTAGTGATTCCTTTCATTCTCCATACTGAGTGTGCTAAAACTTCTCCACCTTCCTCAAACCTCTGACACATCTTCCTCCTAATACCAGGAAAAAAACCTTTTTTTGGTACAACTCACAGTGGGTCATTGATGACTGTCTTCAAAGCAATAAGTAGATCTTTGCTTGTCAATGTGAAAAAGTCCAGACTCACTGCTGCCCCCTTGAACTTCATGTGAGCGATGTTATCGAATTGATCCGCAAACAAAGGAATGCCCACCATAGGGATCCCGTGGTAGATAGCTTCGTAGATTCCATTGGCTCCACCATGAGTTATAAAAGCTTTGGTTTTTGGATGACCTAGGATTGGGAAAAATTTAGCAAAATTAATTATGTCTTGCAAATAAAATGAGAAGTGGGCAGTATAAGGCAGTGCATGAGGCAGTATTTTCTAGATAATAGATTATTGTCCCCATGAAACTGTACTTCAATTGTTTTCAGATCTCGGAGCAAGAAGCAACTAAGCATGTTGGAGAGGTCAGTGAAGTCTTCCTGGAAGAAATGCTGTGTGCCTTGAGACTTGAAAGATGAAGGGAAGGTTGCCAGGTCGACAAGTTGAAGGAGAACATTCAGGATAATAGTAACATCATGTGCAAAAAGAGGTCATGTTAGAGCATATTCTCTTAAAGAGGGAGTAGTCACTGAGTCTGACATTTAGGGTGTCCAAGGCAGGAGAAAGTGTGAAGTGTTGGTGCTGTAATCAGAAGGATGTAAGGCAGCATTTCAACATAAAATGTTTTATCACTTCATGATAATGATTTTGGATGTTTTCCTGTGGAAAATGGAGAGTCACTGATTCGAAAAGAATGGCTGTTAATATCCACTGGCACTTGAAACAGTACATAGGTGAAAGGATACGTGTGATAAGAATGAATAAGGAGAGAGAGAGCTCATCTAAGAAGTTATTGAGAAATTCCAAGTAAGATGTAATTACACCTGAAATAAAGGTACTTTGATTCTGGCTCTTAGGAATATGACTGTGGATAATAAAATTTTAAATCCTGTATTTCTTCCTTTCCCCCCACTAAGACTGGAAAATAAATATAAAGAAATTATGTTTTATTTTTGAGGTTTTCAATAATGAATATCTGATAAATTCATTTCCTGTTAAACTATTATCATCTGATTGGCTGTAACTCACATTTTCAGTGTTTGTTATTCATTCTTGCCAAGGACATCATTTTGTGGGACCCACTTATAGAGCTGTGTATTGGGTCCTAAGGTATCTGGTTTCTTGCCATTGAATCTCCACAGAACCTATTAAGATGAAGAAAATGCTTTATTCCATGAGTAGAACCACAAAGTTATAGCAAATTTTACTTCTAAGTAGATTAAGCATCATCTGGTCAACCCCTTCCATATGACAGATAAGGAAACGAGGTCAAGAGATGTTAAGAAATTGGAACTAATAAAACACTGAAGTAAATAGAAATATGCACATTCAATCTATTTATACTTATATCTGATCTGGTATGTAATTATGATGTTTCACACATAGTAACTAAGACACATGAGATTATCAATAACAAATTCAAGTATTTAAGAAACTGTTAGGCCATCATTATAATTATAGTGCAGAAAAAATAGTAAATTCTTATGACCTACACATTTATTTCATCTTATCTGTTTGTTATACTAACTCTTATCTTCCAAATTTAGTATTAACCTCATGGGTTTGGTGTTTTTATTTTGAGTGATATCAAGGGAATTTACCTGTAGGCACTTGTTGCATAAACTATTTTGTTACCTTTCTACATTATTTGATTAAAGTTAACAAATCTGTGCAAGCAGACGTTTGTGAGAAGTTAACTAAGCTGAGGAAATAACCATGATTTCTTTTACATCACAAATTATAAACCACTACTTACAAGTAAATTTCAAGTGGCAATTTTGACATGAATCCAAAGTGTTATCACTATTGCTAGGCTGGTCTAGAAGTTATTTAAATGTAGAAAAGAAGAACTCATTGGTAATTCATGAATAACAATTTGGGTATTGGGAAAAAATCCAAAATTTCTGATTATGTAAAATTTTGTTTAGCTAATCCCATTAACGAACTGACCATTATGATAATAGGAGAAGGAGTAGCACCACAAAGCATTGACAACAGTGACTGACATGGTCTCCCATATCCAAGTCACTTCCATGCTCAATACTATGCTGATCGTGGAATTCCCAAACAATCCTCTTGAACAGGAGTCTTATTTACCAGTGGTTCACTTGTATATGGTATGTGAATGTTAAAGTGATTTCAGGGTCTTAGCAAAAACTAACATAGGTGATTAGGAAAAGGCTAGATCAGATAAGAATATAAAGTTTAGTTCAAAAGTAAACTTGCTTATAATTGTGCCTAAGAGTCTCCCCCTGAGTGCCTCTTTGTTGCTCAGATGTGCTGGTGCAATTACCATTTTAAATTTTATTTCTTTCTGATAATGCCTGCAGTGTGTACACTGTCCTAAGGAATCTTGTCAAGGAAAGGAGCAAATGAAAGAACAGACTTCAGTAATTTCTGGGTACTTGGCCATGATACCATTACAATACACAAACTACACACTATACCTCTTATAAAATATATTTCTTTCTAAACACATTGTGTCAAGCTACAGTGATTAGCAATAAAAAATACCTTCTGTATTATTTTAGCATCTAAAATCTATATTTTTATTTTAAACTTGAATTCTGAGATAAATTGGAACTATCATAACAGTTTACCTTCCTGCAGAAAATTTCCATAATCAGATACATTACAGAATTTGACAGACTGATTAACTGATTGTTCACCTGTAAGCCTTTATCTCACCTTTTGTGGAATCTGGGCAAGGGCTGATGCAATCACATTGGCCTTTTCTTCTGTTATGTTACTGATCATTGACCCAAGAGTAAACACTACAATGCCATTTTCTCCAGAGCTCTGGACAAACTCTTCCATTTCCTGTGAAGAAAGAATGTGATCCATAACAAAAGAGCAACATATAATAATGCAGCAAAAAATGGTTGCTTTTATTTGTCTTAAAGGTGTGATATTAATTTAAAATATATTAGAGTCTTACTTTCATTCATAAAGAATAGTATCCTATGTGCTGACAGAATTCTTTTGCAGTGCCAAAGCAAGGGCATTTTCAGATACAAATTGTGTTGACTTAGAGCTAGGTACCCTAGGAAAAGCATGCTCTCAATCTTTATCCTTACCAATGGGTGTGAACCCATTGTAAATAGGACTTTTTGATGAGGTGAATCAGTTAAGGTGTGGCTAAATTGAATCTGGATGGGTCTTAACCCTGTTGCTGGAAGCTTTATAGAGAAGGCCAGAGGAAAGAATCTGTGAGGAACAGCCCAAAGCTGAAAGTCAATAGAACCATGAAGAGAAAGAAGGTGCTGCCATGTGCATTGCTGTGTGACACAAAAGCCAGCAACCCTAAAATCACTGGTCAGCCAAAAGATGCCATCCCCACAAGGAAGCAAGCCTTCTTGTGCCTGGAACCATGAGCCAATAGTTTCCTTTTAACTCAAATCCATTGTATATTTGTCCTAGCAGCTAAGAAGCTAAACATAAATTGTAGAAATTATTTGGTATTTATTTATAAATACACAGAATTTATGGTCTTTATTTTATACATAGGGTATATTTGCTTGGTGTTTATTCTGTCAGACAGCTATGATGTGGAAAAGATCCATGTTTCCCAAAGGAACTTTACTGAGCTTTTCCTCTAGACTTGGTGTATGGCAGAAAAACCCTGCTCTGATAGAATACAGTAACTTCTTTATGTCTAAAATGTGTAACTCTGAGATCCCAGAGGAGGAATTTTTTAAATGCTGGGTAAAAGAGTAAATTCTGGGTTTGGCTGCAAATATTGTTGGGGACACATTTATACTGTTGAGGGATGGTCTTTCATCTACCTTAGAATACTGGTCAACTAAAATTTTAACATTTCACTTTGTTCATCTGGTTGCCAAAACTTATACAACTACATTATTTTTGCCATTTCATTTTAAACTTTCTAAAATTTCTAACACTCTATATCCACCAAACAACCTCTCCAATCTATTTTCTGTCTCTATGAATTTGCAATTTCTAGAGATTTCATGCAAGTGAAGTCATACAATATTTGCCCGTAAGTGCTGTACTTATTTCATTCAGTAACACATCTACTTTTAAACAACTGCAGAGCATATCTGTTTTGTAGGAGCAGAGAATAGAATTCTCTTGATCAGTAGGATAGCCAGTTATTAAATGAGGAATTATATCTAAAGTGCCTTGTGTGTATTAGATAATAATAGTATTATTAATGGTAACAAAATATAACATCAATGAAATAGTCAATATTACTATGACAATAGTTAATATTACTTATGGGTCACTTATTATATGCCAGAGAAATTTTCAATACTTTACATGCATTTACTAATTTTTTCCATGTAACGACAGCATGAAGTTGGTACTATTTTAGAAGTAGATATGGTCTTCAGTCTGTGAATTTTCTAATCTAATTTCCCATCATCTGTTGTCTGAACTCCTGTACCAACCTCCTATCTGATCTCCCTTTCAACAGTCTTGCTTCTCTACCATTCAATTCAGTGACTGCATCTTGAGGGGTATTCATAAAAAGAACACTATTCACAGTGCTCCCTTGTTTAACTCTTTTCATGGGTTCCCTGATGCCTTTAATAGATGTTTCATCTCCTTAATATTATCTGGCCCCAAATTACCTCTCTAGAATCTGGTGAATCTTCACTCATCCTCTTCCTGCTAGCCTAAACTTGGAGTTCTTGGGACCTGTCATTACTGCTCTTGCTGCTTTCCTTTTGTGTCTCCCTCTTTGCCCCCACCTCTTCCACTTCTTCTTACACATGCTGCAGGTGTCACCTTAATTATCAATAACTCTGGGTTACTTTTTGTGATCCCTAATGAACTTTTCCTTAGTAAACTGGTCTTTCCTTATTATAACACATCCCACACTTTATTTTTGTTACTTGCTTATGTTCTACCATTCTAAGTAGAAACATAAGATGTGTGGGGATATAAATTGTGTCTACTTTGTCTCTCTGCATATCCAGAACTTAGCTCACCTGGAATATGGAAACCACTTTTATCACATTCTTTGAATGAATGACTGTAATGCTTAGGTTCATGTGTCAACTTGGCCAGGTGATGGTGTCCAGGTATCTGGTCAAACAAGCACTGTCCTAACCATTACTGCAAGGACATTTGTGGCTGCTTAATAAACAAGAAGAATGGTTTATTAAATCATCAATTGACTGCATCTGTGACCGATTACATCAAAAAAAAAGGGCATGTCTTCCTCAATGGAAGAATTCAGTCAGCTTGATTTAGTCCAATCACTTGAAGACATTTAAGGGAGAAAGAGAGATGACTTTCACATCTTCAGCTAGTCAGCAAAACATTTCCCGAGGTGTTCATCAAACACCTTCATTGCAGTTGCCAGTTCACTGCCTGCCTTATGGAATTTAGAATCTTGCATCCCCACAGTTCATGAGACACTTTTATAAAATCTTGTATTTACAGATCTCTCTTGTTGATTACGTTTCCCTGGAGAACCTTAACTAATACAACTTGGTACAAGAAGTGTGGTGGTTCTTGAGAAACAGAATCTTAAAATCGGCTTTTACAATTGGTTTTCTACTCTGATTAGATTCAAGGCACTATTGAATTCATTTCCAATAATGAAGATGGCACTGACAGTCCATGGCCTGGTTGGCAATGGAGATATGCAAAATATCACCATTTGATTCTCTTAATTATACTCTCGTACAAAGCAAGGCTCTGGGTGACAGTGTTTTGATACCTTAACAGAATTTTGAAGGGTTAAGAGGTATAATGATGTTGGTTGTTCTTACATAAGCTGGATGAAGTTTATAAGGCAAAGGGATGAGCCAGAGGCTTCATGAAACTTAAGTGCCATATGACATATGTAAAGGGTCTTTTGTGTGCCTTGACAGAAAATCTTATTGCTGAAGACTTGAGATTTCTGAAAACCAGACCCAGAGTCTCATTGTTTCAGTAACATGTTTATAAGGTAAACTAAAATCTCAAACTCACAGAGTGTCTGCTATAAAGATAAAGGCATTGAATGGAAAAGAATGAGATCCTGAAACATGGGATGGGGACATATGGATTGATAATAATGGCAGTGAGCACATCAGAAACCTGGATTCTGCAGAGTCTTTGCTAGATGAACATGTAATGGTCTGCCCTGAGGAAACAGCTTCCCCATCTCCAGTCTTCCCCGAGGTGACAACTACACAACCCCCAGCTAGCTTTGAGGAAACAGCTTGCCACCTCCAATCTGCCTTCAGGATCCTGTCATCCACCTCCACCAAAAGAGATTAAACCTTCAGTTCCTTCTAAACTTACAACCACCTCCCCTGAGGAAGCAGCCCTCCCTCCTCTGTCTGGAGAGATTAACACTGTTAGAAGAGATGAAAATGCAGTGGAATGTCCTGAGATAAATAGTTTGAGGAATACTTCTAATTATTTTCATGACCCACCCCCCCACCATCAGTCTTTGCTTCAAGAGCTATAACTAGACTAAAGTCCCAAAAGGCCCAAAAGGGTGAGGTAAAAAGTGTGACCCATGAGGATGTACATAATATTCCAAAAGAACTGAATGAGTTTTCCAGCTTATATAGACAGAAATCAGGGGAAAATATGTGGAATGGATATTAAGGGTATGGGATAGTGATAGAAGGAATATAAAGTTGGATCAGGCTGAATTTATTGATATGGGCCCACTAAGCAGAGATTCTGCATTCAATGTTGTAGCTCGAATGATTAGAAAGGGTGTTAACAATTTGTTTGGGTAGTTGGCTGAAACATGGATCAAAAGGTGGCCAACATTACTTGAAATCAAAATACCAGAACTGCCCTGGTATAATGTAGAGGTGGGTACTCAAAGGTTTACAGAATTTGAAATGTTAGAGTGGATTTATAATGGAAGACCTGCTCACACACCCTGGAATGTCCAGAGGACACACCTTTTACCACGACTGTGAGGCATAAATTTGTGAGACTATCTGCATCATCCCTGAAGAGCTCTGTAGTCACCCTTCTCTGTAAGTCAGGTATTACTGTGAGAACTGCTGTCACTGAGCTGAAATCCTTAAACAAAATGGGGATAATCATATCTTGAATTGGCAGAAGCCATGTGGCAGCAGTTAATCACCAAAGACAAGGTGGGAGTGTCTACCATAATGAAACACAGGCTCAAAACAGCAGTCAAAATAATCTGATGCACAGAGACTTATGGCATTGTCTAATAGATCATGGAATATCTAGAAGTAAAATAAATTGACAGTCTATTAATGCTTGTGTGATCTATATGAACAGAAGAATTCTAGGTCAAGTGATCAAAAGTCTACCTTGAATGATAAAAACAGAGAGTCACAGCCCCTTCATCAATTCCCAGATTTGAGACAGTTTAGAGACTCAGAGCCCCTTAAATCAGGGGAAGGTTGGGTACAATTGGGGAAGGACCCTATTACACTGCCAAAATTTATACTGTTAATCTTCCTCCCAGCCTTCCCCAGGGGGACCTACGGCCTTTTTCCAGGGTAACTATGCATTAGGGAAAATGAAATGATCAGAGATTTTGGAGAATATTAGACACTGGTTCAGAAGTGACATTAATTCCAGGAGACCCAAAACATCACTCTGCTCCACAACTCAGAGTAGAGGCTTATGGAGGTCAGGTGGTAAATGGAGTTTTAGCTCAAGTTCATCTCACACTGGGCCCAAGGCATCCCTGGACCCATTCTGTATTTATTTCCCCAGTTCTGGAATGCAAAATTGGAATAGGCATACTCAGCATCTGGGAGAATCCTCACATTGGTTCCCTGACTTGTGGAGTGAGGGCTATTATGGTAGGAAAGGCCAAGTGGAAGCCAGTAGAACTGCCCCTGACTAGCAAAATAGTAAACCAGACACAATACCAGATTCATGGAGGGATTTCAGAGATTAACGCCACACTTAAGTTCTTGAAGTATGCATCCCCATTCAACTCTCCTATTTGGCCTGTGCAGAAAACAGATGATTCTTGGAGGATGACAGTGGATTTTCATCAGCATAACCACGTGGTAACTCTATTTGCTGCTGCTGTTTCAGATGTGATATCATTGCTTGATGAAATCAAAACTTCCCCTGGTACCTGGTATGTACCTAGTGATCTGAAAAATGCTTTTTTTTCTCAGTAGCTGTTAGTAAGGACCACCTGAAATAATTTGCACTCAGCTGACAAGGCCAGTAGTATATGTTCACTGCCCTAACTCAGGGATATATCAACTCTCCAGCCCTATGTCATATTGTCCACAGAGATCTTGATAATTTCTCTATCCCACAAGACATCACAGTGGTCAATGATATTGATGATAATCAAGTTGATTAGACATCAGGAGCAAGAAGTAGCAACTACTCTAGATTTGTTGGTAAGGTATTTGCATGTTAGATGTTGGGAGATAAGTGCAACAATAATATAGGGGCCTTCCATCACAGTGAAATTTCTAGGTGCCCAGTGCTGTGAGGCATGCCAAGTTATCCCTTCCAAGATGAAGGATAAGCTGTTGCATCTGGCTGCTCCTGTGACCAAAAAAGAGGCACAATGCCTAATCAGCCTCTTTCGATTTTGGAGACAACATATTCCTCATTTGGGTGTGCTAATCCAGCCCATTTACTAAGTGATCAGTAAAGTTTCTAGTTTTGAGTGCTGACCAGAACAAGATGACGCTCTGTAACAGGTTCAGGCTGCTGTGCAAGCTGCCCTGCCACTTAGACCATATGATCCAGCTGACCCAATGGTGCTGCAAGTGTCAGTGGCAAACAGAGATGCTGTTTGGAGCCTTTGGCAGGCTTCAATAGGAGAATCACAAGGCAGACCCGTAGGATTTTAGAGTAAAGCCTTACCATCCTCTGCAGGTAACTACTCTCCATTTGAGAAACAACTTTTGGCCTGCTATTGGGCGTTACTGGAGACAGAATGCTTAACCATGGGCAACCAGGTTACCATGAGACGTGAGTTACCTTTCATGAGCTGGGTGCTGTCCAAACCACCAAGACATAAAGTTGGATGTGCACCTCAACACTCCATAATAAATTGGAAATTCTATATATGAGATAGAGCTTGAGTGGGTCCTGAAGGCACAAGCAAGTTACATGAGGAAGTGGCCCAAATTCCCATAGCCCCCACTCCTTCCACATTACCTACAGCTACGGCACCTTGGGGAGTTCCTTACAATCAGTTGCCTGAGAAATAGAAAATGGGCCTGGTTTGCAGATGATTCTGCACAACATGCAGGCACAACCTGAAAGTGGACAGCTGTAGCACTGCAGCCCTTTTCTGGGATGTCCATGAAGGACACCTGTGAGGGGAAATCCTCCCAGTGCACAGAACTTCAAGCAGTGCATGTGATTGTTCATTTTGCTTGGAGGAGAACTGGCCAGAGGGGTATTTGTATACTGACTCATGAGCTGTTGCTAATGGTTTGGCTGGATGGTTAGGGACTTGGAAGGAACATGATTTGAAAATTGGTGACAAAGGAGTCTGGGGAAGAGGTATGTGTATAGAACTCTCTGAATGGGCAGAAAACGTGAAGATATTTTTGTCCCATGTGAATGCTCACAAGAGGGTGACTGCAGAAGAGAAAGATTTTAATAATGTAGAGGATAGGTGACCCATTCAGACTCTTTGCCCAGCCACTCCTGTCATTGCCCAATGGGTGCATGAGCAAAGTGGCTATGGTGGTATGGTTATACATGGGCTCAACAACATGGACTCTCTCTCACCAAGGATGACTTGGCCATAGCCACTCCTGAGTGCCCAATCTGCCAGCGGCAGAGACTCACAGTCCCCAGTATGGCTCCATTACCCAAGGTGATCAACCTGGTGGCAGGTTGATTATATTGGACCATGTCCATCATGAAAGGGGCAGCAATTTGTTCTCACTGGAATAGACACATACTCCAGTCATTGGTTTGCCTTTCCTGCACACAATGCTTCTGCCAGAACCACGATCCATGGACTTACAGAATGCCTTATACATCAACATGGTATTCCATACAGCAGTGCTTCTGACCAAGGAACCCACTTCACAGCAAATGAAGTGAGGGAATGGGCACATGCTCATGGAATTCCCTGTTCTTACCATGTTCCCCATCATCCAGAGGCAGGTGGGTTGGTAGTATGGTGGAATGGCTGGTTGAAGACTCAATTATGCTGCCAACTAGATGGTAATACCATGCAGGGATAGGGCAATGTGTTCCAGGAAGCTATGTTTAGTCTGAATTAGTATCCATTCTATGGAGCTTTTTCTCCCATAGCCAGGATTCACAGGTCCAGGT